>NW_024871126.1:4495000-4599201 GCF_019054845.1 Dipodomys spectabilis
TTATCCCAGTTGCAATACGGATTGCATGATGACTTTTCTAGCTATGTTTAGTTGGGTCTTGATATTTAGTTGGAGAAGTTATGTTCTTTCATATATTCATTTGTCAGATCAAAGAGGAAATGAATTCCATGCCAGAGTCAACATCCATAATAATGTTACAGTTGTATTCTACTACTTTGCCAAATTTCAAATCAGCTCGAGTAACTTGGGTCTTCTTTGGATCTAACTACTTAGGTATACAATTTAGTCAGTACTAGATTTTGACCACCATTAATTAAATTATTACTTTGCACAAACTACTATTATTCTCTCTTACCATGAGATTTTTAATTTCATTTATATAATGTGCTGATATTTTCCTTTAGATAATCCACATTCAGTCTTCTAAAAACAGTATAATATAGAGTATTTTTAAATTATGTACACTCATGTACACTGCTCAGATTCTATAATTTGCACATTTTGTTCTTGTTAAGTCAGTAGTGTTTAGTTCTCATTATGGATATTTTGGAATTACTAATTACATTTCAGAATTTTTAAGAATGTTGCGATTTTTGTGATTTAATACTGTAGCATTTTTCCTTTTAAGTATGTGCAGATCTTACTTTACATACAGTTACATTCGTTTTAAACAATTTGATCCATTCAAGGGATTTTCTATATTACTTTTTTTTTGGGGGGGGGTCCGGATATGGGGCCTCAACTCTGGACCTGGTCGTTGTCACTCTGTTATTCAGCTCAAGATTAGTGCTCTACTACTTGAGCCACAGTGACACTTCTGGCTTTTTTCTTTTGTTTATGTGGTGCTGAGGAATCTAACCAAGGGCCTCATGCATGCAAGGCAAGGGCTCCACAACTAAGCCACTTTCCCAGCCCCAATAATACTTTTCTATGCTACATTGTTATATTAATTTATTCAAACACACACATACACACATACAAACACACAGATACCCACATTTTTATTATAAGACCCACTCCATCTGCAAGAAAATATTTCAATATGAATTCCATAAAATATTTAGTCTGCTGAGTTCTGATTAGAATTTGCAGAAATATCTACTTGCTTCTTCCCCTGGACAAGTCATTATCATTTGTGAAGGTGTTGCCAATTGAATTTAGAATGCCCCAGAAAGATGTGTTAAAGAAAAATGACTTTCTATTTCGTCCCAGACTGTGGAGAATATCTGAATAGTTCTGGAGATTAAGTTCTTCAGCGTGAAAGATATGAGAACATAGACTCTCAACTACTTTCTTATTTTATCTTTTAATCGATCTAGGTAAAAAAAACTTTTCTATTTGACAAAATCCCCATCTTGCCATTGTCTTGTCACAGGCTCCCAAAGCAGTAAAACCAACTGAACATATACTGAAACATTCAAACTTGTAAATCTGAATAAGCATTTCTGTTCAATAAGTCCATAACATCCCTTATTATGGTAAGTTATAAAGCTAACCCAGAAGTCTAGTCTTTCTAACAATGTAGAGTATGTTAAATTATGTTTCATTACAGAATATCTAACTCCATGTTTTATTTTATATCTTTGTTTCTGTTGATCCCAGGGCTTAAATTCAAGGCCTGGATGGTGTTTTTGTGTTCTAAGCCAGTGCTCGACATACAATCTGAACTGGAACTCCATTTGCCCTGGTGGTTAAATGGAGAAAAGAATCTAATGAACTTTACTATGCAGGCTGGATTTGAACTGTGATCGTCAGATCTTAGCCTCTTAACTAGCTGAGATTACATCCTTGAGCCACCAGTGCCTACCCATATTGCATATTTTCTGTAATTCAAATATTCAGCATTGTGTAGATGCTCCTACTACAATATATATAAAAAAACTTAACCTAGTTTTCACTGTATTTGATGTTGGTATAATTTGTGGAGGGGAAGGGAAAAACCAAATTGTTTAAATATGGATACAAGTGGACCCAGTGCAACAATGAGATGTATATTATGTAGAAAAATTAAATTTACAACTTTGGCTCAAAGTGGGAGAGATGGTCGGGGAGATAGAAAGGGATGATAAAGGGATAGAAAGGAGGAGGTAAGAATGCTTGATAAGAAATTACTCATCTGGGCTGCGAAGGTGGATCAGTGGTAGAGCGCATACCTTGCATGCCTGAGGCCCTGGGTTCGATTCCTCAGCACCACATAAGCAAAAAGAAAAAATCCGGAAGTGGCACTTTGGCTCAAGTGGTAGAGCGCTAGCCTTGAGCTGAAGAGCTGAGGGACAGCGCCCAGGCCCAGAGTTCAGGCCCTACGACCAGGATTCCCCCACCCCCAAAAAAATAAAAGAAATGTACTCATTGCATTGTCCCTGTAATTGTAACCCCTCTGTATGGTATTTTCACAAAAAAAACTTAAACCTTAAAACGGATATTTGTAAAGTATATAATGAAGGAAGAATTTTCATCCTTTACAAAATCTATGCTAAACTATCTATATTTTATTGTACCTTTCCTGCAACCAGTTTGATATAGTTTAATACCTGTCATGCCAAGTTTCTCTATATTCTACAGGAGATTTAATTTTTCATGTATGTATGTACATGTAAATGTATATCTATATGTATATATGTATCTATCTGTATATGTTCCAATGTGGATCATCAAACTTGAAACTTTGCTTTTTTTTTTTTTTGCTGTTCAGCAGTTAACCTGTTCTGCTCAATCTGTGACATTATCTGTGCTCATTCTGATTATTCCTTTATTTACCACACCATCAGCCTTTTAAAATCAGCTTTATTTCCAGAGATGATTACCAATCAGTCCAACCAATATACACCCAGAGGGTTTTAATAAAACATGCTTTAAGGAAGGAAGATAACATGAAGTGACAACTACAAAATTTCTACAGAGACCTGACATCTTTCACATTTCTGCCTTCCTCCTGATACTTATGCAATCATTGACTAACACTATTAATAATACTGCAATTATAACTTAAAGGTCAGTGTTTTTCCCAACCTGAAGCCTTCTTTTCCATGATTTTTGACATAATCTTTTGTGAGACATTTTTGATAGTGGTGGGATTCCATCCAAAACAAAGCCATGTATATCAAGAAAGCCAATGGTTTCAACTCAGAGTACTAAACAAAAGAGGGAGAAAATTAAGGTTAGCTATATATGTTAAGCACAAATATAGGCAATATCAAGATAGTTTGAAATTGTATACTTTTACTCCATAAAGTGGCTCAAATCTATAATATTATCTACTTGGAAAACAGAGCTTAGAGAATTCTAGTTCCAGGCAAAATGTTTTATGGTTGTGTTAGGAGGACCTCAGTCCAAGCAGGCCCAGGCATAGTGATACTACCTCAAAATAAGCAATCAAATTATAATCTGCAGGTATGGCAGTAGTAGAGATACTGTTTCACAACTATACCTTTTGAGTTCAATCCTCCAGTAGCGCTGGGAATTTAAATGTGTCATGTCTTACAAAGTGACTTCATATGGAAACAGAATCTCAAAGGTAGCATTTAAGTTGAAGTGTACTCCAAGAGAAGCAGAATGCTTTGAATATGCCAAGGAAAGAGGAATCAGAAGCCAACTCTAATCTTGGAGTTCTAATTCCACCAACTCAGAGACAATGTATTTACAATGTTAATGCTACCCAATCTGTGGTAGTTTATTATTGCAATTACTAGCAAACATGTGGAAGCTATAAGACACGAAAAGTCATTGACTCTTCGGATCCAAGACTCATCTCTATAATCCTAGTGATTAAGAAGTACGAGACTTGGCGGATAATGGTTTTCAGCCTGGTAGGAAAGTTCATGAGGTTCTATCTCTAGTTAACTACAAAATTTTCTGGGCTAGAGCATGGTTCAAATAGTAGACTGACTACTGTTAGCAAAAAAAAAAAAAAAACAAAAAAAACTGAAAGCATGATGTATGCTCAAGTCCCAATCTGGCAGAACGAAAAAGTCCTTAGAAGAATGCTATGAGAAGCAGAATTATGAACAGGACAGCAGAAACAAAAGAAATAAACTTATTGATATAAACAAAGCTTCTCAATGTGAAATATGGCACAAACTGTAATATTTAGTGTTTTCCTTCCTATACAGTAGAAATAAATGGCATTTTTACTTGATGAAACTAAAATATAAAACTGTATGCAATAAATAATAACATTACTTTTATCTTTCCATAATTTAACTTGTTTTCCTAAATATTCCTCTAATAGTGTAGCTTTTGAAAATCAATAAATGTTGCATTTTCATATGTGATTACATATCCTTCCAAGTGTTGTCTAAAATTGATTTACACTGAAATGATTGCCATTGACATCTTTCTCAAGATATTTATACTTTCAGCTGACCTTCCACAAAACTCATACTCAAAATATAAATTTTTAGTTTGTTCATGCAAACATAGGAACATAAACATATGTCTCAAAATGTTAATTACTTTTATCTGCTGTCAGTAATGAAGTATAACTAATAGAATTAAGTATATATCCTGAGGGAAATAAGATACTTCCTTCTAAATACAGACTTGTTGGCACTCACACAATCACACACGCACACATATATATTTACCACTCTGACTCAGGTTAGATTCCTGACATTGGGTGTCATCAGTGATCTAATAATCAAATTTTCCGCCCAGATATAAAATACATTCATAATTCCACACAGACAAAAACACCAGATCATTCAAAATAATGAGAATATTTTACAGAACCAACCAGCACTGAGCCATCTACTCCCTGATTTCATTCATTCATGATGATGCATTTTCCATATCATAATTAAAAATATTTTTGTCTCTGATTAGTGGAAAAAATATGCTATCATATAATAGAAATTGTAGGCAAAATTACTTGTAATCTTTAATATATCTTATCAAAGACTTCTGTTTCCTTCGTGCAGAGTGTTTCTGGAATTTTACCCTAATGTCTATAATTAAATTAAAAGAACATGCCATATACCTTAATTCACTTTTCCTAAAGGTTATGCTATGGAGTTGAATCTGATTTGTTTGCTTATTCTAAATTAAATATTCTCAACAACTTGAATTATTGTTTATGTTTCTCCTAATCCATTTGAAATATCAAATAGAACTGGAAATTCCTCTCAGCAATGATTTGTGAATACCATTAATGTTTGTGGAGGGATGAAGGATTTGAATTATCTAGAATGCATTAAAAATGGTACTGTTATTCAAAGGGCTGATCATTTATTCAGCTTTTAAAGTGTGGTCTTATTTCATCTAAGAAGATAACACTATGTTTTCCATCACATTCTTGCCTACAAAGCAGTAGAATTATTTGCTTTGTACAGTTGATATCCAGCTGCGACTTTAGTGAAACCTACAAACAACTGAACAGCTATATTAGCTGCTCTAGATTTTGAAATTTTCTTCCTGTAGCCCTTGTGATTTGAGCCCAGATTCATGGGATAATAACATAATCCACAATAACAAAGCACCACAATATACAAAGACCACATGCAAAATGAGGTTCTATTTTTTCTTTGTTGTTTCCTTTTTTATTGATTGTCTTTTAAGGAGCTAAGGGTGTTTATTTCTCATTATTTTTGATGTGACTTAAATAAATTTTCCAGACTTTTCAAATAAAATAAAGAGATATAAAACAGACCTATTTAGTCACAAAATACAGCTAACCATTTGAGTGATTTTTTTTTATTCTAATCCTGTTCTCAGTTATCTTCAAATAACGTTGAGATGAGCCTAGCATATGTGTAAATTGACATGTATAAAGCACACAGAATTCTGGAATCTTTGGACTGTCATTTCTATATAACTTCACTTAGAAAAGAAAGTTATCACTTGCTTCATGTCTTAATTAATCTACTTAAAACAAGTTTTATTAATTTTATTAATAGATGTCATAATCTATGGTACTGATGCATTGCATAAGTATTTGATTCCTTATCTCCACTGAATTAACATTACATTTATTTAACCTTTTTACACATGAAATAATGACATTCGTGAGGACAAAATATGCCTGTTTTTAATTTTGGTTGCCAAAACGGAATTATTAGACATTTGGAACATTTATATCTGAACTTTCAAATTTCTAGGACTTGAATTGTGTTAATTACAACTTTAATAATAAAATAAAAAGCATTATTGAATAGAAAGCAAAATTGTGTTATCACACCTTAATCTTGAATTGACTTGATGATAAAAAAACAATTAGATTTATATAACAAGATATACATACTCAAACGAACTATGAGAAATGGAAACAGAAAACTTCTTTTTTGTTTTGTGTTTGTTGTTGTTTATAGTTTGTGATAATTCTGTCTTTTTTACCTTATGTCTGGTATATCCATTGTATGTCTTCAGGAAGTTGAAGGGTGGGCACAGAGCTTTAGGGAAAAGAGTGAAAAATTGCAGCATTGGAGTTCATTGATCATTGATGAAAGTGAACTATTTAACACATGGGTGGGGACAGGAGGGTGGGACTGGCAACAAGTGAGGGAACTGAAGACATTTCACAAAAGGAAATGTACTCATTACCTGACCCTTGTAATTGTAATTCATCTATAAATCACCTTAATAAGAACAACAGAGTAAATTTCTGTTAAAAAGCAAACCAAATGTTGGTTCTTTGAATCCCAGAAATTTGTTTTGTTCACTGGTTTGAGATGGCTGAATCTATCTCTGAAAATAACTACATTGACTTTCATTGGGAAAAGTTTTGAGCTACTAGTAGATAAAAATCAATTATGATTGTATTTTTTTTGAGACTGATTCATTTATTTTTTAATCTAATTTGTATTATTTCTGTCTACTGGTTTTTGGTTTTGCTTTTCCTGTTTTGTCAAAAGACTTAGTGGTGCATCATTAGTGATGATTTAAGATTGTTTTAGTTTGTTGATGTACATACTCAAAGCTACAAATATTCCTCTGAGTATTGTCTGTGCTGCTGCTCTGTCCCAGAGGAGGTATTATTTTGTGTGTTCACTTCCACTGAATTCCATAAACGTTGGAACTTCCCTGCATATCTCTTCAGTGACTCACTGATGATTTAGCAATGTGTTATTCAGTCTCTGTGAGTTTCAGGATGTTATGAGATGCCTTTTGATGTCGAGATCTAATTGGGCCCCATCATGGTCTGACAGGATACAAAGAGTAATTTCATTTTTATTTTTGAATTTTGAACGATTTTCCTTGTGATCTAAAATATGATCTACTTTGGAGAACTTTCCATGGGCTGATGAGTGGAATATATATTGTGACACTGGTAGGTGAAATACTCTGTAGATATCTGTTAGGTATAGCTTGTCAGTACAGTTATTTAGCTCTAAAAATTTTTGCTAAGTTTTCACCTGGATAGCCTGTCCAGAGGTAAGAATGATTTGTTCAAGCAATCAACAATTTATTTGGATATATGCATGTTTTTAGGGTAAGTAGTATTTCTCTGATGAATTTGTGAGCTCTAGGATTCAGGACATTGATATTTAGAATTGTTATATCTCTCAGATGGAGAGTTTCCTTTGTCAATATTTAATGTCCTTCTTTGTCTCTTTTTACTTTCATACCACTTTTATTTTAAAGCCAATCTTATATCATATTAGTATAGCTACTCTAGCCAGTTTATGAGGTGCATTTTTAATTTGTAAAGATGATGTACAGAAGGGTTACAATTACATAAGTCAGATGATGAGCACATTTCTTTTTGAACAGTGTCACCTCTTCACAAATGTTCGCCAGTTTTTCCATTTCAACCTCCTTCTCCCATAAGTTGTACATTTCATTTACAATGTAGTGTCTATTGAGTAGCACTGCTGCATTTAAGCCTTTGTCCCACCAATTCTGTATTCCCCTTGCCCTACCCAAACGTACATATAAGACCAACCATGTAGAAATTTAAAAATAAACGGCATCAGAACATTGAAGGAAAAAGCAAAATAATAAAGAAATTCTCATAATCATTTCTTGGAGATCATTTTAATGAACATTATTTTATATGATAATATTCGTACAGCTATTGATCCTTTGTGATCCTCTCCAAAGGGTATCCTCCTTTGATCTCATTGTATAAATGTTTAGAATCCCATAAAATTTATCATGTCCAAGTGTAATGTTTTCTCTTTTACCTTCCAATTGTGTTTACTTGTAGAATTAGAGGCACATTCTTCTACAACAAATGAGGGAAATTAGGAAACCTATGTTTTTTGAGTCTGTCTTTCTTCCCTTAATATAAGTTTGTTCCAAGTCTTCACATTTCCTTATGAATGGTGTAATATCATTCTTTCTGGATCATCAGAATTGCAACATAGTGAAGAGTTTCTACATGGCAATGGAAAAAGTTAGCAGGATATATAGAAGGAGAACAGAATGGAAGATTTTTACTAGCTAAGTATTAGACAAGTGTTTTCATAACTAACCCATATTTAGAGATCAAAAGTTAAACACAACAAAAATAAACCCTCAAATAAACAAGAACCCAATTAATATATGGGATAAAGACTTAAAGATAACTTCTTAGAAGAAGTAGTAAGAATGACAAATAGATGCATCTCTCTCCATAAAAAATGCAAATCCAAACAACACTAAGATTCATCTCACCCCTCTTACAGTGTCATTATGAAAATACGAACTATCATAGATACTGATAGGGATGTGGCCCAAAGGAAACTCTATTACACTGTTGGTGGGAATGTAATCTTGTTCAATCACTTTGGAAAACACGATGGAAATTGCTCACAGAACTGAATAGAGAGCTACCTAGCTATGATCCAGCAATTCCACTTATGGTCATTTATCCAATAGAGCAGAAACAAGGCCACACGGAAGCTACCAGCATAATCATGCTCCTAATTGCATTATTTTCTGTTGCCAACATGGAATCAGCCCAGATGCCTCTCACTGTAAAAAGAGATCAAGAATTATATATGTATATATAGATTATATATATACATATATATAATTTTATTGGTCCCAATTTACAAGTATATATGTACGTATATAAATGTATGTATACAAACATATATACATATATATACAAACATAAAAATACATACATAATAGAATTCTGTTCATTCATCAGAAAGAATAATATTGCACCATTCTAAAGAAAAAATGAAACAATTAGAAATAATATTAAGTGAAATAAAGCAGACCCAGAGAAACTTAGTTGCATGACTTTCCTCACTTGTGATAGATAGGAATGTCTATAAATGTGAAAGTAAACACACTGGATGGTATGCAAGGAGGTACAAATGAATTATCTGAAGTATCATAGTCGATGGAGAAGGAAAATACTATAATTCTCTTAAAAGGCTAAGTCAATGTCCAACAAAATAAATACCATTAAATGTGTAATGCAAGAGAGGATAGTGAGGTGCAATGTGAGAGGGGTAGGAAATTGAAGGGGAAAAGGATAGTATACAGGCAAGAATCCATTGTATACTTCCCAGAATTGAAATATACAAAGCAAGGGGTAGTGTGAAATGGGGTTGAAGATGTTGAAGTGGTAACACAATTCCAGGTGCCTTGTACACAGAAACTGTTTTGTTAAATGGCAAGAAATTCCATAACATAATATTGAGATACATAAGGATTGGGGTTGATTGGTAGGGGTGTATGAGAGTGTTAAATGGGTTGACATTGATCAAGATGCACTGTATCCATACACTGTTTCAGTGAATGACAACTCGTTTGTACAACTGAAGATAATAAATTATATTCAAAAAATTAATTATGATAGTTGAATAGAGAGTTGAACCTCAATTCAATTCCCATTAAAAACCCAGAGACTTGGAGAATAAAATTCAAATAATAAAACCTTATGAATCTTTTTTATCAGAATTTGTGAAATTTAAATCAAAACTTTGCTTTTTGTCAGCCATTGGGCTGTTAAAATATTTCAACTTAAGTGGCTTAAATACATCAGGAGTGAAAAAGTCCGGGAAGATGGTGGAGGAGAAGCTGGAGTCTAAGTAAGCTCTCACATAGAAAGCAGTTCAAGAGTTCCAGTAAACAGTCTTAAGCCAGAGAATTACACCACGTGTGACATCACAGGACAGAGAGCTAGGCCAGAGAAGGAAACCCAGGCAAGAAGACACTCCTGAGCTCTTGCCATCAGCCGCTGCGGCGGCGGCAGCTGTGGCAATGGCTGGCGAGCACAGGAGCCATACCTAAGCAACAGAGAGTCCAGGACGAAGGAGCCAGATGCAGCAGGTGAGCAGATTCTACTCAACACCAGCAAGAACTGACAAGGAGCAGACATCTTCATCCTGCAGTTCGCAGACCAGAGACGACCCGGGCGGACATCCTTACTCCTTCTCAGGGACAGAGGAGGGAAGGCCACCCCTCCCGCCCAGCACCGGTGATCTCCATCTTGGATACCGACAAAGCTCAGAGGAGCTTCTAGCTCCAACTCAGGCCTTGGAATAAAACGAGTCATTTAGCAGGTCACAAGAACTTAACGGCAGCGTGACCTGCCAGACTCAGCTCCACCCAGGGAAAAGTCACCCAGCTCGGGCGCCAGCCCTAGGAGTGGGTTTCTTCACTGGGTAATCAGAGCCAGAGGCTGCCCCTCCCTCTAGGAGCCTTGACAATCAATTGAAAATCAGTAAACAGAAATCCTGAGAATTGCCCCAGGCTGGACTATGTGAGATTTTCACAAACTAGCCCCGGAAAAGTTACTGTCTGTTGAAAGGCCTCAACTCTACCCAGAACCTAGCCTCATCACTGCATCCCCCTCTTTTGTGATACTCAAAGCAGATCTGCCTACCAATGAACTAGCCTGGGAGGAGGATTGCCAAATCCTAGGTAAAGCAGAGCATTTTTCTGCCTGTTCGAACAAACTGTCTTAAGAAACCAACCAAGCCACAGGACCACAAGCTGAACAGAGACTCCAACAAGAGGGTGGTTATGGACACAAGGGTGATAAGGATTTTTCCCACTCCTCCCAAAAAAATCAAAGAAGTTTTTTTTTGTTGTTGTTTTGGGTTTTTTTTTCTCTCTTCTTCTTCTTCGTATTCTTTTCTTTCCTTTTTTATTTTTGGTACCTTATATAAATTTTTTTTTCTTTTCTAAAACTTTTTTAAATCTTTAATCTTTGCCTTTTTTGAAAAAAAAAATGTTGTCCAGAAACTTTTTTTTTCCTCTTATAATTTTTATTTTTGGGATACGTGAGTATGCGTTTTTCTTTCTTTTTTGGTCTTCTTTCTTTTTTTTTTCTTTTTTTAATTATCTTTTTGTTTTTTGTTTAGCTCTACTGAACTTCTCATCTATTTCTTCTTCTTTTCTTATGCTTTTCACCTTCTCCTCTCTTTTGTTCTTCTTTATGTGACTTAATTCTTGTCCTGCACATCCTCAGATAAACCTCAGATAAAATTAATAAATTCACGTTCTTATCTAAATAGAATGTTATCGAATCTACATAATTTTATTAATTTTTACCTTTCTATTTTTTCTGGTCTCTTTTCTTTTCCCATTCCCTTTCTTCTTTTTTTCTCTCTCTCTACTTTCATCCTACCCAACCTATTTCTTGCTTTGAGATTAGGACTTAGTTAACTCTCCCTGAGCCTCCCCACATCAATCTATTCTTATTTTTTTACCCACATCCTCCCTAACCGTAATAATTTCTGGTCTTCCAAATTCTACTTTGCGGTTCGTAGCCCATTAACGTATATTTGTTTGATGTTGAATAGATGTATCTGTTGAACTAGATTGTATCTGTAGACTATTAACTGTGCAAATTCAGACTTGGGTTGATGCTTGGCTTAAGATAGTGTTCTAGCACAAAACTGGTGCTATTTTCATCTCAAATAGGCAGAGTAAGCCCGAAAAACATAAGAAAAATTGCAAATCCGGGTATCTCAATTCCCAATCTTGATAACCAGGGGACAGAACAGATAATGAATAATCCAGAGGAGAATTCCCAAAGAGCTCTACACACACTGCTGGCAAACATGATAAATGAAAAGATTGAAAGCATACAAAGGACTCTGTATGAGCGTGATAGGGAGAGAGAGGAGGCAATCCAAAAGTTTATACAGGAATATCATAAGTGTGAGGAAGCTACTCGAAAACGGATACAGGATTTGCATGAGCAGCTTGAGAATACTCAAAGAGAAAGCAGGAATGGCGCGAACAGGCTGAGAACACTCAAAGAGAACTACAGGAATCCCACGACCGGGAGGAAGCTAATCAAAGAGTAATACAGGAATTGAGAGAGCAGGAAGAGAATACACAAAGATCACTAAAGGCATTCATGGAATACATTAACAAAGAGCTGAAGGAAGTAAGAGAGACCACAAAGGGAATGCTGAATGGAAACCTTAGATCAACTCGGCAAAAACTCAACAGAGAAACTGCAGATCTAAACAGCTACATAATCAACTAGATTTAACAGATATCTACCGAACATTTCACCCAGCAGCATCAGAATACACATTTTTCTCAACACCACATGGAACATTTTCTAAATTAGACCACATTTTAGGCCACAAAGCAAACTTGTCCAAATACAGAAATATTGAAATTATACCTTGCATTGTCTCTGACCACAAGGGAATAAAATCAGAATTCAACACCAAAAGCCACCAAAGAAAGTCTGGTATCACATGGAGGCTGAACAACACACTGCTGAATCACAAGTGGGTCATGGAAGAGATTAGAAAGGAAATACAAATTTTCATGATATAACAAAAATGAACACACAAATTACCAGCTCCTCTGGGACACAGCAAAACCAGTACTCAGAAACAAGTTTATAGTTCTGAGCTCCTACATCAACAAATTGGAGAGATCTGAAACCAACAATTTAATGACACATCTGAAACTCCTTGAAAAAGAGCAGCAAGATAAACCCCAATCCAGTAGATGGAAAGAAATAATTAAAATTAAATCAGAATTAAGTGAATTAGAATCCAAAAAAACTACAGAAAAAATCTACAAAACAAAGAGTTGGTTCTTCTACAAAATTAACAAAATTGACAGACCATTAGCAAATCTTATTAGAAAAAGAAGAGAACACACCCAAATAAATAAACTCAGAGATGAGAATGGAAACATCACCACGGAAACAACCAAGATTCAAAACATTATAAGGGAATACTTCTCAAAACTTTATGCTAATAAGTTTGAGAACTTGACAGAAATGGACCTTTTCCTAGCAAATATTGACATGCCAAAACTAAACCTAGATGAGTTAAACCAGCTTAACAGGCCCATATCAAGCATTAAATTAGAAAAAGCAATAAGAGACCTTCCAGCTAAGAAAAGTCCTGGACCAGATGGTTTTAGAGTCGAATTCTACAGGGCCTTCAAAGCAGAGTTCACACCAATACTCCTCCAACTCTTCAATGAAATTGAAAGAGAAAGTTCACTACCGAACACATTCTATGAAGCCATCATAACCCTCATCCCAAAACCAGACAAGGACTCATCAAAGGAAGAGAACTATAGACCCATTTCTTTGATGAACATTGATGTAAAACTTCTCAACAAAATTTTGGCCAATCGACTTCAACAATTCATCCAAAAAATCATACACCATGATCAAACAGGATTCATTTCAGGGATGCAAAGCTAGTTCAATATACACAAATCAATTAATATTATTCATCACATCAACAGGAGCAAGAATAAGAACCACATGGTTATCTCAATAGATGCAGAAAAAGCATTCAACAAGATCCAACACCCCTTTATGATGAAGGATTTGGAAAAATTAGGAATCCATGGAACATTCCTCAATACAATAAAGGCTGTATATGACAAACCTACAGCCAGCATTACACTTAATGGTGAAAAACTAAAGCCATTTCCTCTTAACTCAGGAACAAGACAAGGATGTCCACTCTCTCCAATTCTCTTCAATCTAGTATTAGAATGCCTAGCTACAGCAATAAGACAAGATGCAGACATAAAGGGGATCCAAGTAGGGAAAGAAGAAATAAAACTCTCCCTCTTTGCACACTACATGATCTTGTATTTAAAGAATCCCATAGACTCCACTCCCAAATTACTCAAGCTGATTCAAAATTTTGGCAAAGTAGCAGGATATAAAATTAACCCCCCAAAATCAATGGCTTTTCTGTATGCCAACAATGAGAAAAGTGTGGCTGAAATTAGGAAAGCAACTCCATTTGGAATAGCCCCACAAAAAATAAAATACCTAGGAATTAACTTAACCAAAGAAGTGAAGGACCTCTATGATGAAAACTTTAAAATCTTGAAAAAGGAAATCAACACAGAACTTTAAAAATGGCAAAACCTCCCATGCTCCTGGATTGGAAAGATTAACATCGGGAAAATGGCAATACTTCCCAAGGCTATATGCAAATTCAACGCGATACCTATCAAAATTCCAACCTCATTCTTCAAGGAAATAGAAGAGGCAATCCAAAAATTCATATGGAACAATAAAAGACCCCGAATAGCAAAAACGCTCCTCAATGGAAAGAACACTACTGGAGGAATATCAATACCAAATTTCAAACTCTACTATAAAGCCATAGTAATCAAAACAGCTTGGTATTGGCGTAAGAACAGACCTCAGGACCAATGGAATAGAATTGAATCCCCAGAAATTAACCTACAGACCTATAGCCATCTAATCTCCTATAAGGGAGCTAAAACAATAGAATGGAACAAAGACAGCCTCTTCAGTAAATGGTGCTGGCAAAATTGGTTAACTACTTGTAGAAAACTAAAGCTAGATCCTTATATATCACCCTGCACCAGAAACAAATATATTGACATCCCTTGGTTACCTCAATTTTTAGAATATTTTTAACTAAATGTAAATTGTTTGCAAATAATTATTTGATGATGTATGGAAAATGAGAAAAAAATTTGCATACGTATTTACTACAGATGCAACAAATTCACCTGGTTATTTCTGAACCTTCATTTGTTGGTTTCATTCATGCATGGGAAACATGCAGAGAAATGAAAATTGCAAACTTGCATTTACTAAAGGGTTAATTAGAAGTTTATGGTGGGCTAAATAGCACATTTAATAAATTAAATTGTTTTGTCACTTCCTTCCTCCCTCCCTTCCTTCATTTCTTTGTTCCTTAATTCCTTAATTCCTTCCTTTTTTTCCTTCCTTCCTTCTTTTCTTCTTTCCTTTTTCCCTCCTTCCCTCCATCCGTACCCCTATCTCTCTTTCTCTCTTCCTTCCATTTCTTTCCTTCTTTCTTTCAATCTTTTTCTTCCTTTCTTCCTTCCTTTCTTTTACCCAGACTATTTCTTATGGCTATAGAAAAAATACCAAAAGTTATACTCCAAGGTGTTATGAGTAATTATAAATATACTATATTAATATTAATTTTAATAACCTAAGTTATATCTTAAGAAAAATTGTAATAAAAACATCTTCACAAAATTTCAGGATATGTAACAAATATTACTTTACATGATACTGTCTATTTTTTCCAACTAAAATAAGAATTTATACATAATATTTTGTGTGTGTGTTCTTGTGATTTGAACTCCAGACCTATCCCTTGATTTTTTTTCCTAGCAAGGATATTGCTCTAACATTTGAGCCACAACTCCACTTGTGGCTTTGTGTGTGTTTGCGTGTATTTTGATGTGTGTGTGTGTGATTAATTGAGATGCGACTCACAAACTCTTGCCAAGTCTGGCTTTTTAAATTTATTTTTATTTTTTTATTGTGAAAATACCGTACAGAGGGTTTATAATTACATGAGCAAGGTAATGAGTACATTTCTTATCAAGCATTGTTGCCTCCTCCTTTGTTTCCCCTTCCCAAACCTTCCCATCTACCCCCCTCCGACCCTCACCCCACCAAAGTTGTAAAGTTCATTTTTCAACATAACGACTTTTACACCTCATACTTGCAATGGGTCCACCTCTATCCTTATTTAAACCATTTGCTTTTTCCCTTCCCCTCCACAAATTATACCAACATCAAATACAATGAAAGCATTGAGGGAGGGACTTGTCTGAGACAAGCAGCAAAGGTCAGATAAGTTGATGCTAGTTGAAATGGACCCCAAAATAAGTATTCAAATGTTTGTTTCTTGTAATTGTTTCTAATATATTTATAAGATGATAACTTGGTTGTCAAGGCTGGCTTTGAACCCCAGCTTCCTGAGTAGTGAGGATTACAAGCTTGAGGTACCCATATTAAACACTGATATAATATATGTAAGAATAAAATAAATTTCTTATTATTTGAATTCTAGAGACTCAATCTAACAAATTAACATTTAGATATTTATTTAGTTAGTGAGTCTGAACCTGCAGTGAGAAAAAAAGTTTTCATTTTTATGAAAAAATATACACTCAAATGTTTAAATGACAGAATCTTTGCACAAATTGAAATTCTCTAATATTCAAAAGTGATGAAGGGATAATTAATCAAATTTCTCATCTAAGCTAAAAGCAATAGGCTCTGTCAGGGTTAATGAAGTAATGTTTCATTAAATTTAATATTATCTACTGTGGTCACATGATTTTCTCCTCTTTTAAACCTAAACTTTTTTGACATAAAATATAAATTCATACACTTTTGAGTATATAAAAATCTTAATTACTGGTTATTTATTTCTGAGGTTTGAGTACCGAGACATTTCAGAGAAACACGGAATTTCATGTATTTTATGTCAACAGTGATTTTTAGAAATTGAATCAATCTCCATATGAGATAAAGCAAGATATTCCATGACTTATGCAATTATTCCTATAGACTTGAATATACCTTATTTTTGAATGGTAGGAAATTCATATTATTCCTACTCTATAGAACAATTAAGAAATAAATGATTGTGATAGTATTTATTTTTCCTTCAACTACAAAGAAAGAATCTAACTATAGATGACAAAAACTTGAATAGAAATGTCATAAAATTATGAAAAGTTAAAGTCACTATGAGTTAGATGAAATAGTCATTTTTGAAGGTCACAAAGTGAAATCTCTGAAGGTTGCTTATCTGTTAAATAAAATGTATTTGCACTCAAAATATTTCTCCAGCAATGGTATAACCAAACCACCTCCATCCCAAATAGCTTCTTTGATTAATTCAATTAAATATTTAGGAACAGAAGTTATCAAAATGTATAGAAATATCTACCCACCACTCTAGAAATTAAATCTGAAATCATAAAAGAATGAGATTAATAATTAGCCATAAAGTTGCCATAAAGAGGTGAATCCTTTCATGTAGGCATAGTTGTAGAGATTTGGTCACTGAGAACTTGTGATCAAAGTTGTTAAAATCAAAATCCTTTCCTCCTCTTCCTTCTTTTTCTTCTCTGTCTCCTTCTCCTTCTTCTTTTCTTTCTCCCTCTCTCTCTTCCCTCCTCCTCCTTCTCCCTGTCCCACTCCTATTCCTCTTCTTCTTTACTTCCTGGCTTCCATGAATACACATATTCCAACACATATTCTTGACATGGAGTACTGTGCCAACACCAACCCAGTCAATGAGGATAAGAAACATAATCTGAAATGTATAAAATCAGAAGTCAAGTTTAATCTTTCCCACTTTTAAGTTGATTTTATAAAGTATATTTTCATATTAATAGGAGACTATCATAGCATGCTCTCATTTATTATAGGGGATAAGATTTACTGGAAAAAAATCTAACCAACATCACCCTAATGAAATGATTGATTAAATTAATATTATATTAGGACAAATCTACTTTAAAATATCAGATATAGTTCAATACATGGCAAAAAATCACCTCTATGATTTCGTATACAAGACAGCAGAATACAAACTGTTCCTCAAGGAAATTGACCTATAATTGGCAGTATTGTCAATTTCATAAGTGACTTAAGAAGACTATAGAACAAATTTCAACTCAAACTGCATGATATAACATTTACTTTGTCCCGTGTATATTATCTTTGTCTGGTTTCCAAAATGAGTTGTATTTTATCATTTTTTAAATTAACTTTAAGCAGTTGTGTGGGACTTGCTGTTTGACAAAGCAGTATATTAACAGTGTATTGTGAGGTTTTTTTTTTCTTTTTCTTCTCCTGAGGTTTGAACTCTGGGTCTGGGGGCTGTCCCTGAGCTCCTTTGGATGAATGCTAGAACTCTATCACTTGAAGCACAGCAGCACTTTCTGATTTTTCTGAGATTTAATTGGAGATAAGAATAACACAGACTTTCTTGCCTGGGCTGCCTTCAAACCTCAATTTTCTGCCTCCAGATTACCTAAGATTACAGCCGTGAGCCGCTAGTGCCAGGCTTAATGAAATACACCTTATTTTGGTCTAGTCCTGGGGCTTGAATTCATGCCGTGGAAATGTTCTTGAGCTTCTTTTCCTCATGCTAGTACTCTATCACTTGTGTCATAATGCAAGTTCCTGCAGGGCTTCACACATGAAGGCAAGCATCTACCACTAAGCCACATTCCATGGCCAATACAATGCATCTTGATGATCATTATCCCTCATCCTTCTCAATCTTATCTCATAGCTCAATTTACATGAATTTGTAGAATATTCACTGGCTCTTAATGTCATGTATAGACACTCAGAGGATATATCACAGATCATATTTTCTTGATAGTCTGATTCATCAACATACTAAAGTTGTGCATTATAGAATTCTGTGATTTTAAATTTTGAATTATCACTCAGATTAACCCACTACTATTCTAACAATTTTCCTAAGGTTAATGCAAATGCAATCTGTAATTATTCGATAAAGTACAATGATTCTTAGAATGTTAAAGAGTTGGAGTAAGAACATCACCTTCAGTTCAGGAACATTTTATCATTACTACCCTCTCAAAATACTCAAATATTTATTAATAATCATTTCCTGTCATCATTTCCAACTACTCTCCCCTTGAGCAGCTATTATTTCATATTCTACATCTACAGATGTGCCAATTTTAAAAACCTCATATAATTAGAAAATGTAGTCTATTTTATCCATTTCTCCCATGTAATATCACTATTTCCAAAGTAATTCCCTGTAAATTTTATTCATGGATAGAGCATATAGTTTTGTATTCATGTGTATATTGGAATAACATCCTCAATGGGCATTTCAATGTTTTATTATATGTTATTATGAAGGGTTTTGCTATGTATATTCTTGTACATGTGTCTTATTGGACATATGTTGAAATCTATTTTGTATATAAAATTATAATTCAAAATGCTGGATCATAGAGACAATTCTATGTGTAATGTTCTAAAGATTTCCAGTATGTTTAAGAAACTGACTATATCATTTTAAGTGCCAAGTACCAATGTATAAGAATTGCAATTTCTACATAATGGTTGTGCAGGGCTATCTTATTGTTTCTATTTCCACTAATCTCTATATGTATGCATTGTCTAGGTATGTTATGATCTTTCCATATATTCCTTGATTGTTGTTATATTACTATAGAGATATGTATTTGGATTTTTGAATAACTTTTTCAGGGTGGTTAAAGTATTTCATTAATAATAGGCTCTTAATATATTTCTGATTCAAGTCTATTTAAATAAATATATATGTGTATACATTACATGTACATATGCATATATTCATACTTATATGTGTATATATTCAAATACCTATATATGTATACATATATAAGAATATACAGATGTGTACATACATGTATATATACATATACATATATTGTTATTTTCATTTGTCTGTAAGTTATCGTTTTACTTTATTTGCCAAACATGCCCTTTCTTGATTTTACAGTATTTTATTTTATGTTTAAGATATTGTAAGGAGGAGCCAGGCGCTGGTGGCTCACACCTGTAATCCTAGGCACTTAGGAGGCTGAGATCTGAGGATTATGGTTCAAAGCCAGCCTGTGCAGGAAAAGTCCATGAGACTCTTATCTCCAATAAAGCAGCAGAAAGCTGGAGGTGGTACTATGGCTCAAGTGGTAGAGCTCTAGCCTTGAGTGGAAGAGCTGAGGGACAGGGCCCAGGCCCCGGGTTCAAGGCCCAGAACCACCACCACAACCAGCAACAAGAAAAAGAATACTGACTTAAAAAGCAATAGTATTCAGCAGTCTTAAAGATATGATCAAGTCTAACATTTTAAAATTATCTTAGATACCAGCAACCTTCGAGTCCAATGAGCTATGAGCCCTCAGAATGTTGACCGAATTTCTTAGTTTATTTACACAATCATTAAAAGTATGCATTTTCTCATCTATCTTTCATTTCACCACAGAATGTGTATTTATCCTTTATGTCATACTTGAATACTAAAGCCTTTGGAAGATAGTTATTAATTGGTGTATATTAATTATATGAAGATATCTTGTTGAAATATCTTACACTCTCACATATTGATGAAGGGCCTGATAAACCCATTTCTGGCATTCTCCACTCCCATTTCCCTTTATATTTCAACTGTTTTCTTTGAATTTCTTTGTGCTACCTTCACACATTGTCAAAATGTATTAAAGTGTTATTTACTCACCATCATTGAAAATTATACAATGCTGAATATAAAAGCAAAAATCTAAATAAATGGAGATATAATTTTTTTCGATTGGAGGATACAGTTGAGAAAAAATATAAATTGTCTCTTCCCCTTTTTTTTGATCATTCATGGGGCTTGAAATCTGATCCTGGTGCTGTCCTTCTGCTCTTCATTTCAAAGTGAATGCTCTACTCAATGAGCAACTGTGCCACTTCTGGTTTTCTGGTGGTTAATTGGACATAAGAGTCTTACGGACATTCCCATTCCAGCTAGATTTCAACCACAATCCTCAGATCTCAGTCTATGCATCTATGATTACAAGCATGATCCAACAGCACTCAGCTTCACAGTTTTATTTATGTTTATGACAATTTCTAAAAACACCTGACTAGCACTCTTTGAGTCATTGACAAAGAAAAATAAACTGGAATATATTTCTCTGTCCAATATTAGTGTAAAATTGTTATATTTGTAGAGGAAAGATTATACAGCTCAATGCGTCTTTAGGGCACCAGATTATATCCACATAAATATTATATAGTTATATTTAATAAGGGTAAAACCAAACATTTGTGGAATGACGTTCTGTTTAATAAGAGGTGATAGGTTAGGCAGTATTAGGGAAAATTAAAAAGTGAACATTGACTTAAACATAACAATTTATTCCAATGTTAATTTCAAGCAGGATAAAAACATGGCATATCAAACAAAAAGAGAGATGTAAATGTAAAGCAAAGGAAGATGTTTTGCCAATTTTGAGATAAAGCAGTCTTAAATTTGGCATTAAAACTATAGGTAAATTGTTAAAAAATTGCAACAAATCTCAGGGAACCTGAGTTCAAGCCCCAGGACCAAAGAAGTTTGAATCAATTTGATATAATGTAACTGTTATAAATTTTAACAAGAAAATCAATGAATATTACACATTCCCACAGAAATATAATTGGAAACAAAAGGCATAATTCTTTTCTTAAATCAAGTAATGGAACCATGAATTTCTTTCACTTAACAATTCATGTTTTATGTAACTTCAATGAGCAGATTTCCGGAACTAAAACTAAATATATTAATAGTATACCACAAGAAGCAAAGTGATTATAGTTAAGAATAGATATTTCATCCTAGCGAGAAGATAAGTTTTTGAGCATTCTCACTAAAAAGAAATGTTACATGCAGAAATTATTGGATATGATGTAGCTTTATCATTACACAACATATAAATGAATGGGATTATCAAGCAATATTTCATAGCTATGTAAAAAATAATTGTGTAGCTAGGAGCCAGTAGCTCATGCTTATAACCCTAGTTACTAAGAAGGCTGAGAGCTGAGACTCATGGTTCAAAGCCAGCCTAGGCAGGAAAGTCCATGAGACTCTTATTTCCAATGAGCGACCAGAAAACTGGCAGTGGCTCAAGTGGTAGAGCACTAGTCTTGAGCTGAAGAGCTGAGGGACAATGTCCAGGCCCAGATTTCAAGCCCCACGACCAACAAAAATTAAAAATAAACAGTTACAAATAAACAAATATTTTGACGTAAATGTTAAAATATATATTCTAACAATTTTTAAATCCTTACTAGCTATACTAGTTTATATAAATATAGAGAATTGTTTTCTGGATTAGTTGACTCTGAATCAATTTTGTAAATCACACATTTGTCACTCAACTCATATTTGTATATTTCTATACTTATATACTTTAAGTATAATTAAGTGATACGTAAAAGGCAATCCTGTTTTAGGAGTCTCCCTTGGCTTTCCATAATTAAGCCTCCTACCCTAAAATCAATATGCCCTCCAAAATAGTCAGACGTTTCAACTCATTGGAGCAGAAAAGTATAAGCCATAATCATTGTTGGAACAAGTAACATTTCACATGTATTTAACTTAGTTTAAGAACCAAAACATTCAAATCATCTTAACAATGCCAGTAATAGCAAAATGTCTTCTGAGCTTTTCAGTCTTTAAGGAGATGAAAATATTTAACATCCACCTAACATCCTATATCTTAGGAAGATATTTTTGGGTAACCCTCTGTTCCTGATTAGAAGACCGGAACAAAGGCAATAATCAAAATAGTCAAGGAATATACTTGAAAACTATTAAAAAAGCAATCACCGACACTCTTATTTTCTTCAATATCAATGAGAATGTATGTTAAAGTATCACGTTTTCTTGCATTTAAAGAGCAATAATTAGACTTTAATTAGCAGTGAAGAAAGGAACAGAAAACTTTTTTTGAAGACAGCTTGACTTTGAACAATTCAACACAAGCATAATGGATTTATCTTGTTTTTCTATGCAGTTGCCAAAATAATAGAGAGCAACACCCAAAGGCAGGAAAACACCTAAGTCAAAGCAGTAAACTTTTGTCTATAAAATAATTTTGAGGGTCTGACTCTTTCAAAGTCAGGCTTGCAAAGAGGAAAGTGTATTTGCTTTGGTGTGAACAATAAAAAAATATAAAAATCCTCTATTATATTTATCATATTTTGATTAGGACTTCTCGTGTTGGAGAAGAGTAAAGTTATGAAAAATTTCAAGATTATTGGACTATTCCCCAATATCATTATTATTTATCAGCTATAGCTATAGAAGTAGCCTTGATTACTCTTAATATCATTCTTTTTTACTTTTAGAATCATTGTTTGTTTCTGGTTTATAAGCTGCAAACACTTGAGTATTAATAAAGGGTCATTTCTTAAGAGTGGAAAGATGCTTTGCAAACAAACCTAAAATATCAATGACTTAGAATAGTGGAAACTATTTTCTAGCTATATCACAATCTGTAGATGTAGATTTTGTTTCCCATTGTTCCAGGGGAACCATTTTTGTTATCTTCTTTTTGACCAGCTAGTGATCCTATACCATCTTATACCATCCTGGGATGGCTATACATTTACTGGATTCTCTAAATGCTGTTGGAAAGTTAGGAAGGAGAGAACAGTGAGTATTTGTTTCTCTTTTACCTTATTTTTTATTACTTTAGAAACTGTAACTCAAAATGACAAAAATTATCTTTATAATATTAGGAGAAAGATTTCATTTCCATATTCTTACCCTAGCATTCTACAAAATTTTGGTATTCAGTGATCCCCAAATGTGAAAATAAAGATAGGAAACCTCTTATTTAAATATTATTTAGAATTTCAAGTCTTCTTTAAGTAAAGCCCGTAAGTAGTATGCACATCCTACATGTGTACAAAGATAGTGGCAACATTTTCTTATTCTCAAAAACTAGGAAATGTGGTGTCCCTGTAGTTGCATCAGGAAAAGGCTGTAGTTGAATTAGTTTACTAATCTAAATTTGCTGTAAATTATTTCTAATGTTAGTTGTCTTGAATAGTCCGTATTTATCATCTTGCAGTTCTAAAGGACAGAAATATAAAAGAAGTCTCACTAGATTAAAATCGAGCCACCTACAGAGCTAAAATATTTTTCAAATGATTCTAGTGGAAAAAGCATTTACTTGCTGTTCTTCTTTCCAGAAATTCAGAATCTGGGTTGTTGGTGTTTTCTTTCTTTTCTTTTTTTTTAATTTAATTTTATTTTATTTGTGAACATACTGTACAGAGGGGTTACAATTACATGGGCAGGATAATGCATACATTTCTTACCAAGCATTGCAGCCTCCCCCCAATCCCAATCCTTCCCCTCCCCCCCACACCCCACCCCGCACCGACGTTGTAAAGCTCGTTTTGTACATGACAACTTGTACTTCTCATTGTTGCAACAGGTCCACCTGTATCCTTAAATGACTTGTTTATCCCCGTTTTCTCCACAAGTTATACTGACATCAAATATAGTGAAAGCTTTATTTTCTAATGTAGCATCTTTACATGTCTCTGATGGTTTTAACCTCATCATGTCCTTTCGAACTACACCTGGAACTTTAAATTACCCATTTGAATATATTTCCCCCATCTGATAATTCATATTTGTGTTCATTGGCTTATGAAAGGTGATTATTTTACAAACTTATATACATATAATGCAAATGTACATTTCAGGGATTAGTTATTTGGGTTAGACAGATATTATGGAAAGGTATTTTGCTATGGAAAATGAGTGTGTAGCATTCTTTCTACTATAAACTGTTATCCTTTCATTAATTTTGAACAACATACTTCTTCAATGAAATATAACTAAAAAAATTTAGTCCCAGAAAGCAATTAATCCTGATTAAAACATTGTCATGTACTAGAAATCCTAAATGCCAGAGAGCAGCTCCTGAAGTTGTTGTGGCACTATCACTTTTTGTATATTCTGCTTATAGTCTTCTCTTTTCAAGAGCATTTGATTGTTATTATTTTGGAGTTATGGTTAATATTTATTAGACTGCTATTTTTAAAGAATGCATTACCCAATACTGGTTCTCTTTTTTCTAACTTTTTTGGGTCTATTCTATTTCGGGAAGAAAAGCAGCTATTTGAATTACATTAACTGCTAATTGAAGTTGAATCAGAGTGGAGAGGAAAAGAAGAAAAAAGATACGTCTCTGTGGGTATGTCAAGGTAAAAGTGTATCTACAAGCTATTTATCTTAAAATCATCCATTTTTCATTATGTTTAGATTCTGATAAAATTTAGCCTCTCAACTCACACAATGTTAATGCAGTCTTATTTCATGCCTCTCAAAAGCAAACAAGAAATTACTATTTATTTTAAAATTATTTTTAATTTTTTTAATTATCTTTTTTTAAAAAAAACTATATTTTTAAAAAGTTAGCCAAGACAGAAGAAAAGGCAGGATGATGGTGGAGGAGAAGCTGGAGGCTAAATAAGCTCTTACATAGAAAGCAGTTTTAGAGTTCCAGTGAACAGTCCTAAGCCAGAGAATTACACCAAGTGTGCCTTCACAGGACAGAGAGTTAGGCCAGAGAGAGAAAATACAGGCAAGGAGACAGCCCTGAGCACTTGCCAGCAGCCGCCATGGAGGGGGCAGCGGTGGCAGCAGTGACTGCAGCCACCATACCTGAATCACAGAGAGTCCGGGACAAAGGAGCCAGACGCAGTGGGCGAGCGGATTCAACTCAAGACTAGCAAGAACTGACAAGGAGCGGACATCGTCATCCTGCTTTTCACAGACCAGAGATGACCCAGGAACCAACACTCGGTGTGAGTAGAAGCCTGATATCCTCATTCCTTCTCAGGGAGCAGAGGAGGGAAGTCAGCCCTTCCCCACCCAGTACCGGAAATCTACATCTTGGATACCGACAAAGCTCGGCAGAGCTGCTAGCTCCAACTCAGGCACTGGAATAAATCTAGAGTCATCTAGCAGGTCACAAGAGCCTAACCTGACCTTCCAGACTCAGCTCCACCCAGGGAAAAGTCACCCAGCTCGGGCGCCAGCCCAAGGAGTGACTTTCTTCACCAGGTAATCAGAGCCAGAGGCTGCCTCTCCTTTTAGCAGCCTCGACTATAAACTGAAATTCAGTAAACAGAAACCCTGAGAGTGGCTCCAGACTGGGCTCTGTGAGTTTCTCACAAACAAACCCCTGGAAAAGCTACTGTTTGCTGAAAGGCCTCAACTCTACCCAGAAACTAGCCTCATCACAGCATCTCCAAACTCGAGGAAAAAGCCATCCCCTCCCATTGAACTAACCTGGGAGGAGGATTGTAGAGCATTTTTCTGCTTGTTCAAAGAAACTGACTTAAGTAACCAACCAAGCCACAGGAACACAAGCAGAATAGAGACTCCAACTAGAGGCTGCTTACAGACACAAGGGAGACACAGGATTTTCCCCTCCCCTACACAAAAAATCAAAGAACTTTTTTTTTGTTGTACATTTTATAAAAAAAAATTTTTTTTCTAAAATTTTTAAATCTTTAACTTTCACCTTTTTTGAAAAAAATTGTTTTAGAGTAATTTTTTTTCCTCAGAATTTATTTTAGGGGTATAAGTGAGTGTGCGTTTTTTTCTAGTTTTTTTTGTTTTATGTTTTGTTTTGTTTTGTTTTTTGTTTAGCTCTACTGAACTTCTGATCTTTTTTCTTTCTTTCTGAGCTTTTCACCTATTCTTCTCTTTCCTTCTTTAGGTGACTTAATTGCTGTTCTGCACATCCTCAGATAAACCTGTAGTTGATTATTAGACCTTATCTCCCATTGTGTACACACTTAATCCACAAATTTATTTCTTAATTCAAAACCTCTTAGACTTAAATTCCTTAATAGCAGTACTAACTCTTTATACTTATATAATATTTTAAGTATTTTTATTGTTAAGTTTTCCACATCCCCTTTATATACATCCCCTTCTCTCATTTTATTCATGCTCTTCTCTGAATAGTTTGTTTTCGCTTCTGTATAAAATTTTTAATTTTTACCTTTCTATTTGTTCTGGACTCTTTTTGTTTCTTTTCTCTTTCTGCTTTTTTTCTCTCTCTCTACTTTAATCCTGTCAAATCTATTTCCTGCTTTGAGATTAGGACTTATTAAACACTCCCTGTGTCTTCCCACAAGACGCTATTCCTATTTTTTGCCCACATCTCTTCCTAAACCTAATAATTTCTGGTTTAGCAAAGTCTTCTTTGTGGTTCGTAGCCCATTAATATACAGTTGTTTGATGTTGAATAGATGTATCTGTTGAAATAGATTGTATGTGCAGACTATTGACTGGGCAAATACTGACTCTGATTGATGCTTGTCTTAAGATAGTGTTCTAGCACAAAATTGGTGTTAATTTCATCCTAAATGAGCAGAGTAAGTCGGAAAAACACAAGAAACATGGCAAGTCCGGATATCTCAACTCCCACTCTTGATAACCAGGGGACAGAACAGATAATGAATAATCCAGAGGAGAGTTTCCAAAGAGCTCTACAAACACTGCTGGCAAACATTATAAATGAAAAGATTGAAAACATACAAAGGAATCTCTATGAGCATGATAGGGAGAGAGAGGAGGCAATCCAAACGTTTATACAGGAATATCATAAGCATGAGGAAGCTACTCAAAAACTGATACAGGATTTGCATAAGCAGCTTGAGAATACTCAAAGAGAAAGCAGGAATGGCGTGAGCAGGCTGAGAACACTCAAAGGGAACTACAGGAATGGCATGAACGTGAGGAAGCTAAGCAAAGAGTAATACAGGAATTGAGAGAGCAGGATGAGAATACACAAAGATCACTAAAGGCATTCATGGAATCCATTAACAAAGAGCTGAAAGAAGTCAGGGAGACCACCAAGGGAATGCTGAATGGAAACCAACAGAAGGAATGGGAGTCCAAGGAAACCATAACAAATCAACTAAGTGATTTGAGAATAAACACTGAACACCAAATTAAGGAAATAAAGAAGTTCATACAAGATCTAAAACAAAGCTTCAACAAAGAATTTGAAGCCATCAAAGCTGACCAACCAGAAGGAAAAGAAATAAAAAACAAAGTAGAAAGTCTCCACAGCAGTTTAGACCATGCAGAAGATCGAATCTCGGGGACTGAAGACAGCCTAGACATAGAGAAAGAACATACAACCATCCAAGACAAATCCAAGAAATGTGAGAGTTCTATCCAACACGTGGAAGACACCACCAGAAGGCCTAATCTAAGGATAATGGATGTATAGGAGCACCTAGAAACAGAAGTTAATGGTCTAGAAAAATTTTTTTTATCAGGATCCTAGCAGAGAACTTCCCAAATATGCAAAAAGATAAGCCTAATTAAGTACAAGAAGCTTTTAGAACTCCAAATAGAAGAGACCAGAATAGGAAATCCAACTGTCACATTATAATCCACATAGGATCAATTCAGACCAAAGAAAAGATCCTTAAAACTGCCAAGGAGAAGTGATTAATCACCTATAAAGGGAAACCAATTAGAATCACCTCAGATTTCTCAGCAGAGACAATCAAAGCAAGAAGAGCCTGGAATGATGTATGCCATGCCCTAAAAACAAACAACTATCAACCAAGAATACTGTACCCAGCTAAACTCTCCTTCATAACTGAAGGCCAAATAAAAACCTTCCATAGCAAAGAAAAAATGAAACAAACCAGCCCTACGAAAGATTCTTAAAGATGTCCTACACAAAGAAAACCAACAAGGCCACAATAAAGGCCAAGAAACTGCACTCAAACTGAGAATCCAAGAATCATAGGAAGAACCCAGTTTTCTCATTCTCCAAGAAGATGGATAACATGGCAGGAACTTCCAAATACCTCTCAGTCCTATCTCTTAACATTAACGGACATAACTTTCCAATTAAGCGACATTGACTTTCTAGTTGGATTAAAAAATGAGATCCTTCTATCTGCTGCCTGCAGGAGTCACATCTTGCCCCTAAAAACAAACACATTTTCAATGTTAAAGGCTGGAACAAAATCTACCAAGCAAACGGCCCCCATAAACAGGCAGGAGATGCAATCCTAATAGATATACTTAATGGAGAAAAACTAAAACCTTTTCCTCTTAACTCAGGACAAGACAAGGATGTCCATTCTGTCCACTTCTCTTCAACCTAGTATTAGAATGTCTAGCTACAGCAATAAGACAAGAGGAAGACATAAAGGGGATCCAAATAGGGAAAGAAGAAATAAAACTCTCCCTCTTTGCAGATGACAAGATCTTGTACTTAAAGAATCCCATAGACTCCACTCCCAAATTACACAAGCTTATTCAAAACTTTGGCAAATAGCAGGGTATAAAATTAACCCTCAAAATCAATGCCATTTCTGTATGCCAACAATGAGAAAAGTGGGGCTGAAATTAGGAAAGCAACTCCATTTGTAATAGCCCCACAAAAAATAAAAAACCTACGAATTATCTTAACCAAAGAAGTGAAGGATCTCTATGATGAAAACTTTAAAAACTTGAAAAAGGAAATCAAAACAGAACTTAGAAAATGGCAAAAACTCCCATTCTCCTGGATTGGAAAGATCAACATCGGGAAAATGGCTGTACTTCCCAAGGCTATCTACAAATTTAATGCCATTCCTATCAAAATTCCAACCTCATTCTTCAAGGAAATAGAAGAGGCAATCCAAAAATTCATAGGGAACAATAAAAGACCCCGAATAGCGAAAATGCTCCTCAACGGAAAGAACACTGCTGGAGGAATATCAATACCAAATTTCAAACTCTACTATAAAGCCATAGTAATCAAAGCGGCTTGATACTGGCATAAGAACACACCTCAGGACAAATGGAATAGAATTGAAAACCCAGAAATGAACTTACAGACTTACAGCCATGGAATCTTTGATAAGGGAGCTAAAATGATACAATGGGATAAAGACAGCATCTTCAGTAAATAGTGCTTGCAATATTGGTTAACTACTTGTAGAAAACTAAAACTAGATCCTTATATATCACCCTGCACCAGAATCAACTCCATATGGATCAAAGACCTCGAAGTCAAAGCAAACACTCTGGAAACATTACAGGATGGAATAGGAGAAACCCTAGGTCTCCTTGGCGCAGGCCGAAATTTTCTTAATAGAGACCAGGAAACACAACAAATCAAAGAAAGGTTGCACAAATGGGATCCCATGAAGTTGCAGAGCTTCTGCATGGCAAAGGATATAGCCAGCAAGATCAATAGAAAGCCCGCTGATTGGGAGAATATCTTCACTAGCCATACAACGGACAATGGTCTCATATCTAAAATATATTGGAATTCAAATAATTAAATCCCCCAACAACAAATCCTCAAGGAAGCAACTGCCCAATAAATAAGTGGACTAAAGACTTAAAGAGAAACTTCTCTGAAGAAGAAAGAAGGATGGCCAATAGACACATGAAGAAATGCTCAACCTCCCTAGCCATAAAAGAAATGCAAATCAAAACAACATTGAGATACCACCTCACTCCAGTTAGAATGGCAAAAATCAAGAACTGTAACAAGTTTTCATGTCAAAAACGAACTTTACAACTTCGGTGGGGGGGGTGGAGTTTTTTTGGGGGGTGAGGGGAGGCTGGGAAGGGATGGGAAGGGGAAACAAAGGAGAAGGCAACAATGCTTGATAAGAAATGTACTCATTATCTTGCCCATGTAATTGTAACCCCTCTGTACAGTATTTTCAAAATAAAAAAATAAATAAAAATTTAAAAAAGGTAGCCAAGACAAATGGTTCACTAGCTATTTATAGTCATGTTCAGAGTCTATGGTGGAATCCAGAAAGGGAAAAAATTCAGGTTTTTATTCTTCCTTGAGCCACTCTGATTTACTTCAGCTATTTCTGAAAGAATAAAATTCTGGCTTTGAAGCCTTTTGCTTCCTATCCACAATGTGTCTTTCTTCCTTTATTAATAGGAGAATTTGGGGAAAAGATGAGAATCCACACTAGAAAAAGGAGAAGAGGAAAAGAGAAGGAGAAATCTAGATATTTTTTCTTCCTCCCCTCAATCACAAGGTCTGGATAATGGTTGTGGATATTAGATACAGTGCTTTAGAGTGATTAAACACTTCTATAGAAATAGATAATCCCACAAGTGATCACTTGTAGAATGCTTATTTATAAAAAATTGCAATATCGCTCTCTGCTCTTTTCTAGCTCTCTCTGCTCTCTGCTCTCTCTCTGTTCTTTTCTAGCTCTTCTCTCTCTCTTTCCCAGCTATCTCTCTTTCCCAGCTTTCCCAGCTCTCTTTCCCAGGCCTTTCCCCACCTCATGGAGGACCAAGATGGCCTGGTGCCAACCGGAATGCTCCACATAGTACCTGCGTTACCTAGGCAACTGGGACACCTGGAAGAGGTCACATCTGAGTTTGATGTGGCCATACCTTTCTCCACCCGTAAGGCCTAGTCCAGGTCCAGACGCTCTCTCTCTGCTCTTTTCCAGCTCTCTCTGCTCTCTGCTCTCTCTCTGCTCTTTTCTAGCTCTCTCTGCTCTTTGCTCACTCTGCTCTTTTCTAGCTCTCTCTGCTCTCTGCTCTTTTCTTGCTCTTTCCTCTCTTTTTTCTAGCTCCCTTCTCTTTCCTAGCTCTCTCTCTTTCCCACCTTTCCCAGACGCGCTTTCTTTCTGCTCTTTTCTCACTCTTTCCTCTTTCTTTCCTCTCTTTTCCAGCTCTCGCTCTTTCCCAGGCCTTTCCCAGCCATGTGGAGTGCCAACCTTGCCTGGTCTCAGCAGGTCTACTGAATACACCTACCCTTTACCTGAAAAAAAATTTTAATATATTCCAACAGGAAATGTTATCAATTTGTTTAGTTCTTGTTTAAGATTTGTTAAATTCTGGTGTGCTATAGTCAGCTATCATAAAGATATAAAAGAATGGTAAGAAACTAGCATCTTAATATCATATTTTAATATTAGCTTAGTTCTGCCTTTGTTATATGTATGAGACTGTATTTGAGTTTTGCCTCAATTTCACATGCTATACTCTTCCAACATATAAGTTGAAAGAAGACTCCCTCTGGAAATATGCTATTTATATAGCTAAGGAGAAAAAGACACAGATAATGAGATAGAAATCTTCCCCTAGAAATAGCCTTTCACCACTTTTGGTTCACTTTTATGAGCTGAAGTAAGTCACATGACCCATCTTGACACTGAAGAGTAGAGGTAAATCTCACATACAGGAAGCTGATTCAGGACATAGAGTAATATGCCAAGATATGCAACACTTGAGATAAAGAGGAAAAAAAATAGAACCATAATACAATCAATCATATTTGCAATCACATGTCTCTGCAGGTAGTTTGCTATTACGTTCCTTATTTTCTAAAATGACTGAGATCTTCAAATCATGTCTTTTATGTTTGGATGTTACAGAAATTAGAGAATATTTTGAAACTGAGACAGCATAAAATCTCAAAGAAAGTTGGAGTAATCATTTCAATACTACCTTTTGTTCTCCAAGAAAAGAAACCATTTTACACACAATAATTTAATATTATTTCTTACCTAGTATCTTATTTTTCCAGAAATGGATTTTGTTAATATATGTGACTATCCACCAGAATAAATGTCTTCATTTATCTGCATCTTGTGCAAACAGCAAGTCAATTAGATGTAAGTGGGAGTTCATCAGTAGCACTTTTTAAAAATGCAAAAAATGTGGACAGGGAGCCAATATACATATTTTTCCACCATCACCTATTACATCCTCCTTCTTCATTTCTAGAAAACACACCCAATCAATAAAATGGTGTAGATATTTGTTTTTTGACCTGGAAAGTGGAAGCAGAATATTATGGATGTCTGGGATGTCAGTTAATAGTGTTTTACATAATAATGTCACATACAACAACCCTAAGAGTCCTGCAGGTCTTAACACTACTTCCTTAGTGATGTGATAGGAATGTCAGCCTTACTGGACTTAGTATTATTTTCCACTTCCTTTTCTACCACCTGGCCTAAATTGTAATACATATTAACGGAATGAAAAAGTAATATCATCTTAAGAAATTCCCATTGCAAAAAGACATTATGTCGAATAAAGAACTTTACAACTTTGGCGGTGGGTGGGGAACGGTGGGCAAGGATGGTAAGGGGAAACAAAGGAGGAGGCAAAAATGCTTGATAAGAAATGTACTCATTACCTCACTCATGTAATTATAACCCCTCTGTACTCAATTTTCACAAAAAAAACTTATTAATATAAAAAAAGAAAGTCATTTAGGGCTCTGGGAATGTGGTTTCATGGAACACTTATTGCTTAGCATGCATGAAACTCTGGGTTCTATTACTCAGTACCACATAAACAGAAAAAGAAACAATGGAAGTTGTGTTTTGCCTCAAGTGGTATAGTGCTACCCTCAATCAAAAAAAAAAAAAAAAAAAAAAGGAAGCATAGGAACAGTTTCCTGGCCCCGAGTTCAAGCCACAGGACTGGCAAAAGAGTCATTGAGCCAGGAAATGCAAAATAAAGAACCCATACTTGGAATACTTGGAATATATAATTGCTCCTTCCAACTGATACCTATCAATAGTCCTTAATTCATGTACTTTATCTATATTAGAATACTGTGTTGAAAAAAAAGAACGTTTTGTTAATAGGTCATGACAATTAATACCAAGAATGTGCTTAGATATCAGTGACGATTAATCCCGGAAATTCAAAGATTCCAGGCTCTTGAGTGGCCACTGCTAATCACAATCAGAAGGGTAGTATAAGTGAGATTTGGAAATCTTTTTGGTAAGTTATGGCACCAAAAAGGCAGAGGTTAATTAATAGTTTTGACAGAAGGAATAACTCCAGATGGAATGAATAAATGATAATAATAACTAAATTATATACTGTTCTAGAGAACCATTTTTGATTATCAATAACCAAATACCTTAGGCTAGTACATAATCTCAGTGTGATAAGTTGTATATACTTCTATGTTGCTCTTTCATACCTGATCTCCTTTGCTTTCTACAAATCTGTTTTTCTCTATTTCTCTATGAACAATTTCTGATACTAAGTCCACATACGCAGACAACAGAGGATGCTAATGTAAGAGTCCCATAGCTCATGAGTCATTAATGTAAGAACATGGAAAAGGAGGACATATTTATTGCTACCTCCATTTTATTGAAAAGCTGAAATGTCACACCATTTGATTCAAATTTCCATTCTTTGTCAACATCATGTCATTAAGTGCACATAAATGCAAATATGAGCTGGGTGCTGGTGATTCACATTTGTAATACTAGCTACTCAGGAGGTTGAAACCAGAGGATGGTGGTTCAAAGCTAGCCTGGTCAGGAAAATCCATGAGAATCTTATCTTCAATTACCACCAGAAATCCAGAAATGGTGCTGTAACTAAAGTGGTAGATCACCTAACTTGAGCTGAAATGCTGAGGGACAGCTCCCAGGATCAGAATTCTAGCCCCATGACCAACAGAAAAAGTTCCTCAAAAGGAGTGACGAAGTCAATACTAATTTTCCCAAGCAGAGAACGTAATTCCAAAATAATTCAGTGCACCTACTTTTGCTGAGTTAAGTTATGGTTTCTTTGCTGAACATATTCTCTTCTTTTAAAAAATTGTCGAATACTAGCTTTATAATAAACTTCATCTAACATGTCTTGGTTCAAAAGAAAAATCCATACAGTTGATGTCACTTGGATTTATTACAATCTCAAAAAAAAACAAGCAGAAGAGTCTGTCAAACTCTTATTTGTAATTAAATACCAAAAAATCCAGAAGTGGAGTTTTGGCTCAAGCAGTAGAGTCCTACCTACGGTGGCAGGAGGGCAAGAAAGACAACTGTTTAGGGGCAGGGTCCAGCACAAACTAAACAAACAAGCAAGCCAAAAAAAACCCATATGTTTCTTTTGGACCATCCTTAAAGCACTGGTTTGAAAAGAGCCTTCTTTTACTGATCATACTCACTGGATCCTGCTTTTTGGAATCCTTATTGCTATGGTGAACTCAGGAACAGATTAAAGTAACGGATAACGGACTCCTGCAACAAGACAATCATGTCAGGAGTGAAATATCTAGGCATAAGGTACCTTTAAACCTACATGTCTTTGTTTCTTTGCAGTAGAACACTTTTAAAACAACGTTATTTCCTTTTTATCTATGTTGGACTTCAAATGGCATATTGTTTCCTTTTGTAATACTCAACTAGAAATTTACAGACAAGTTTTATGTGAGTAAAGAACACACTCGAAAAATCAGGGACAGAGTTTCCTTCAAGCTTTGAATTCTTTACTTGTACAGTAAAACGAGCACACAAATTAAGTTGAACTTGTCATTTCTCTATGTTCAATTCCTCTCTTGGAATCAGTTTCCACTTCCAGTAACAGTTCCTTCCAGTTATTTCAAGTGACAATCTATGATGCTGCTCCAGGTAAAATGAACGTTTTGTGGCTTCATTGAAATAGCACAAGTACATCTTTGTACATGAGGCAACATGTGTTTCAGAAACAACTTAGTCATGAGAAAATACGGAATTTAAATTGCTTATAAAACATTATACATATACATATGGTCATATAAAATGATGTTAAGTGAAATGGTAGGACATAACTTAATTTTTCTTTATTGCTACCTAACAGGTACTATGTGATTTTTTTGTTTCTCTTCTATTTTCTACCTCCACGGTATAACCCCTGTTTTTACTGTGTTTGATGTCGGTGATATGCATCTTGCATATACCTTTTTCTAATGTGGGGAGGGGAAGGGAAATAACAAAATGCTGAAACAAAGATATAGTATGACCCATTGTAACAATGAGTTCTACAAGACACTATGTAGAAAATGAACTTTACAACTTGGAGAGGGGAGGGGGATTTAGGGTGGCGAGGAGGAAAGGGAAGGTAGGGGAAAAACAAAAGAAGAGGTAACAATCATTGATAGATTATGTACTAATTAACTTACGTATATAACTCTAACCCCTCTGTACAACATTTTTACAATAAAAAACATGAAAAACCCATTATCCTGGAGTACATTAAGTTCAAATTTCCTAAGTGCTCTATAAATTATGACCAATTTTAAGCGAGAAGAAGGTTCTCAGAAATATGTGTGTGTATGTGTATTGTGCATTATTTCACAAGTGTACATAAGTTAACAGTAGGAGAAACAATATGAATAATAGGAGAAAAAGAAGTTCTGTGTTTACGTATGGTTGTTCAACACAATATAGAAGACTCTGCAAATAAGACAAATTTGAATAAAGCCAAGGCCAGTATGTTGATCTACGAGAGTGATATAGTGAAAACATTACTACTAAGTGGAACATGAAGGATGAGGCCACTCTGTTTCTTCTTCTAGCTCTAAATCATGGCAACTAATCATGCAAATTTGTAAAAACTAGAATGGAAGAGTAATTATAGTTTCAAAGCAAGTTAGATATAAGAGCATGGACTTAACTGGAAAAAAAAATCCATGTTGAGAGAGCAGGAATTATACTAGCAATGAACTGGTGGCTAAGTTCACATATCTTTTTATTTCCTTCCTTTTCTTTTTCTTTGGTATTTGTGGGGCTTGAAGTCTTGGCCCACTCTTGTTCTACTGTTCAGCTTAAGGCTAGCACTCTACCACTTGATCCACAGTGCCACTTCCAGTTTTCTGGTTGTTAATTGGAGATAAGTGTTTCAGAAACTTTCCTACTTGTGCAGGATTTGAACTGCAATCCTCAGATCTCAGCCTCCTGAGTAGCTAGGATTATAGGCGTGAGCCACTGTCATCCGGCTTAAGATCACAAATCTATCAGTGTACACTAAATATATGTAATGTGTATGTTCATCTATCTTTATATGAATTCTTAAGTTAAAAATATGGGATACAGGTTAGACTTTACACTCACAAAACTGTTTCAAGTTTAAAAATTGATACTCCTGGAAAGATAAAACCTAAGAATGTAAAGGATTCTGGGAAGTTCAGTTTGCATTCAGCCTGTGGGAAAAAAGTATTTGCGACAATACCTATAATTAACCAGCCTAAACCTGCATTGTAAGAATGGCTGAAGTGATGGAATACTAGGTATGAGCAAGACTGTTGAAAAAGAGATTGAGGTTTTGGCATACATACACGCAAGCATGCACATACACAGAGGCACTTATATGTGTAAACACACATATGAAACAACTCTCAAAATGTGTAGAAAAAGTTGGAAAATAATAGAAAATATGTCCTGAGTAAGACTACAACAAGTGATAATTTTTAATATTAGAAAGTCGTCAAGTGAACTTTCCCAAAAAATCTTTGAGAATATTACAAAGACAGGGACCAGAGATATTAAGAAAGTCAAGTAGTCATTATTAAAGGGATAAAATCCATGGAGGAATGAATCAGAGAACCCTGAAGGTGCATCTTAAAATGCTCATATCCTGTGTCAAATGTTAGAACGTCTTTGAAAATTGTACATAAACAGTGAGAGCAGTCAGTCTAGTGAATAAGATCATCGGAGAAGTTCAGAATTGCTAGCCTGTTTCTAGATTAAATAAACCAACAAACTATGGCAGGGCAATGTGATACAAGCCTGGAATTCTAGCACTCAGACTAAGATAGGAGATTAGAGAGTGGAATTACATAGCGATACCTTCCCTGGACCAGGTAGTATGATTTTGTCTCAATAAAACAAGCCAAACAACAAGAAAGGAATACACAGTTGGAAGTTTGGGCTAATTTTTTCACTATGTTTTGATAAGTCAAGTTTCCTATTGAAATGCAACTCATATATAATCCTCACTTGTGTTTTACATGCTCTCTTCATTACAGAACATTGCTAGATGTAAAATAGCTCATGATTCCCAATCAAAAATTTGAAAAAGTAAGCATCATTCTGTTGGTTTCCAAAGAAACGATGAAGGATTACAAAAGCTTAAGCCTAGAGAAATAGCAAAGTTCATCTAATGTTGGACTTTGAAGACCTGCCAAAATTAGAATTTAGATTTGAAATAAATGTTTTTTGTTTGTAATTTCATATTCTCTAGGATAATACAAAATTGTTTTCAAGTAGAAGATTTAATTTAGAAATTCACAAATGATTCTGGCATTCTATTTGCTTAGAATATTCTTTCAAGTGAGGTATAATTAAAAATTAGTTAATAGATAATTGCAACAGTTCATGTATAGCATGATAATCTGAGTAATCTAGACAAAGTTGCCAACAAATGGATGCTATTAATTTATAAATTTAGAAAAAGAGAAATTTTTTCAGGATTTGGTGTAATATGGTATGAAGAGAGTAATTGTATTACATCTTTTTTCTTCTACCTATACATAACACAGGAAGAAATTTCCTTACGTACCTCTTAATTACTCATACAATGAGGGAAAAAAGTTAGGTTTAATGTTTGTTTTTATTTTGTTTTTGTTGTTTAGTTTATGCTAGGTCTTGACCTCTGGGTCTGGGCACTGTCCCTGAGCCTGTTTTTGCTCAAGGCTACTGCTCTACCACTTGAACCTCAGTGCCACTTGTGTCTGGCTATACCTTATGAGTTTATTGGAAATAAGAATCTAAGGAACCTTGCTACCTGGGTGGATTTGAACCATAATCTTCAGATCTTAATATTCAGATATTCAGATCTCCTGAACATCTATGATAGATAACAATAATGTATAATAAAATTAATATAAAATAATAATATAAATACTATTTGCAAGTGTTCTGATCTCAAGAATACCACTGGAAGGAAAATGATGCAGAAAAGTTTAGTGTAGTGTTCTTTGCACAATTGGGATGCCATCACAGCAGAAGTGCAGTATTTTTTTTCAAAATATTGATAAACTAGTGATGTGAATTCAGGCAATTTTAAGGTGCACCTTATAAGTTGCAAACTGTTGGGCTAGGATGACTTTACAGCATAAAAACTTGGGATTGATTGTCATAGAAATAATAGCTTACTCTGATTAACAAATGTTTACTTTTCAGGAATTTAATTATTGTAGATAGGTCATGTGGCTATATTTTCTATTGACTTTTAAATATGTAACATCACATTGGAAATGTCATCTATTGCCGAAATAATTAAAATGCAAACAGATACTGTTTTAAATGTCTCTGGTATGGCATGAGCAGAATTTGAAAATGATTAGTTAGTAGTCATCTGAATTTTGAAGAATACATATACACTGTCGTCTTAACAATTATTCAAATTTAAAAGTTAGGAGTTTCGTAGAAGTGAACTGTTTTCTGTTTTAGTATCAGATAATGGTTTTTTTCAACATGAAGGCAAATATATTGTGAAGATATTATATAGTTTGATTACATTCAAGTTGATGACCCTCTGATAAAGAAAGGGGGAATAGAATGGTATTTACTATACCAATACAGTGAAATTATATTTTATGTAAGTTATTTTTTAATTTAATTTTATTGTCAAGGTGATATATAGAAGGGGTTGCCGTAATTGTATGATGGTGAATACATAACATGTCGAACTTTTTACCCACTACCTCACTTTTCTCACAGTTTTCTTCACACCAATACTCTTCACAAGTTGTAATGTAAATTTCCATTATGTTGTCTTGTGAGCATTGCTATTACATTGGTTTGTACTTTGTCCTTTGTCACGCCATTTTGTTATTCGTTTTCCCTTCCCTAATTAAGATAAATGTATGTACAATAACATATGATGCTGAAATCAAATACAGCAGGGGACAAACCATAGGGGAAAACACAAAAGAAAAAAGAATCACAGAGTACATGAAAAACAACAACCACAAAGAAAACCTTTGTTTCCATATGTAGGAGTTCATTTTGTTCAGCATCATCTTATACAGAGCTACTGAGCCATTCTGCTCATCTGCTAAGACTATCGTAGATATTTCCTACTTGTTACAAATTAGGGAAACCATAGAATCTCTTTCTTTGTGTCTTGTTTATTTTACTTAGTAGGATTTTTCCATTTCCATATGAATTGGAAGCATAGAATTCCACAGTGGATATATTTATCACATTTTGTCAATTCGTTCATCTACTGAGAGGCATATTGATTTAAAACATGATTGCATGTAAGTATCACTTAGGGTCATTCAAAAATGACAGATGTCACCTCCCTAGATATTCTAAAATCATGATTTTTATGAAGATAGGATTTCATGGTGGTACAAATGTTTTGATATCTGGATGAGTCTAATGCATATGTTGCACTGAATTAGGCAGGAAGATATCCAATATCATATGGGTTAAAATGGTAGTGACAAAATATTCCCTTGAGAAAGATATAGGAGGCTTCCAGAAGTATGAATTAGTTCAGATCATTTTGAAGGATTTAGAAATGCAAGCTCAAGTATGTCTCTTTCAATAAAAATTATGTAATTGTTAGGGTAAAAGGTGGGGAAGGGGAAGAAAATGACTGACAGCAGATCATTGTCCCAAGTTAGAGTATAAAAAGACATAATCTACAACTTCTTAGTTAAAAAGAGAGTAATATACTATGCCCCACTTAATTTAGGTACATGCAAAATATTTACTTGGGTTTTTCCTACTTTAACCCTCCAAAATAAGTGAAGTCTTATAAGAAAAATTATGTTATTTCCATTACTTCAAACTGAACACTAACTGTGATGAGCCCTCTTTTTCTCACTTTGCACTTGGAGAATAGTCCCTAAGTTGATGATGATGTGGCTGAGTAGAGTCAGAGTTAGGGGCTTCTACTTGTATAATTATCCCAGAAGAGTTTAAAGCAGTTTTTCCCCAAGATACCCAACTACATTTTCTTAAGATGTACTTTGAACACACCCTCACACCTGAGCACATAATTTGAAATTATACTTCAGCATTTCCTTGGCACATTCTACTTTGTGCCTTTTACTTTTTTGCACATTCCTTTTGAGTTCATAATTGCTCTCTTTCCATTTCATCTATACAAACTGCTAAGAACATTGTTCAACTACCACTTCTTGTTTGCACAAGACCAGTCTATGTATGAAAATACTTTGTCCATATTAAGCAATAGGGTAGTACTCACTCTTTGAGGAGAAAAGTTCCACTGTGTAACCCTATGCCGATATTAGAGGATGTAGAATTTAAAGCATTTTGAGATATCAAACTGATATTAGAATTGAAAGTCTCCTTGGGTCAGTTTCCGTGGAGCTCATTAGTTTTCCCATGAGAAATATAAATAGCCACAAAATCTAGAGCTAATTATTTATAAAAGCATTCCCTACATATAAGAATTGGTGGCAGGTTGATTGACAGGGTTATTTCACCATGGAGATATCCCTAACAAGAACTAGAGTTAAATAGAGTATATGACAGTTATGATGTGTCAATGGATAGTGAGGCATTTTCTATTCTAAAGAAGAATCAATTCGAGGAGTCTTTAGTCACATCAGTAATGCTGTATGTTCAACCTAATACTTGGTGTTACTTGTCCTACATTTATAATGAATAGGCTGATAAGACATCCAAATATATCTAAAGATATTTCAATAAAACCCCAAACTGATGTGGATACATGGGCCACACTTTGGAACTGTAGGCCAAATTAGGCTTGTCTGTGCTGTAGTTCAATCTATAAACTCTTGAATAAACAAAGTCTTCAAAAATATTCATACAATATCTATGAGTAAAGTTCATGACAGTTATATCTGTATAATTCTTCTAAGGTCAGGATAAAAGCATTGGTTCCCAACATTTAAAATCAAGAGGACCTGTTGAATTTATGGATCCAGAATTTTATGGCTTCATATTCGTATCCCAAAATTTTATCAATGTGACTTTCACCAAAACAATGTTCTTATTCAACTTGTCTATGTCCTTTTACTTTTCAAATCCAAATAGCATATTTCTTTCAATATCTTCTTGCAAATTCCTTCCTTTACTTCTGTAAATTTGTGTTTATTACTTTTTTATTTCCTTATTTATCGCTTTCTTCCAATCTTGTCTACAGTGGTGCCCACATTACACACCTGTGTCAGAACTTTCCTTTTCCTTTCCCCTTCAATAATGCCCCCAATTTCATTATTCTTTTTCATATTCATGGTCGTGGATATTTTGATGATGTCTAAACGATGTCTAAACAGACCCATCTTTGCATCTAAACTTTAGAACTATCAGATTTTTTCGCCAAATCCATCATTTCCAACTGTGGTCCTTATAACTAAGAGTAGCACTAACACAGTTGCCAGCCAAACGTGTGGAAGCACATTAGATTTCTTCTTACCTTACTCCCTCCCATTAGATAAGATGAATGATCAAGATTTTCTGTTTCTGTCACTCAAATGATTTCTATTGTTTGGGTGGTTCCAGTCATGGGGCCTGAACTCAGCCTGGCGCTGTCCCTCAGTTCTTCATCTCAAGACTAGCACTCTACCACTTGAGCCACAGCACCACTTCCGGCTTTTTTTCTCTGCTTATGTGGTGCTGAGAAATCGAACCCATGGCCTCATGCATGCAAGGCAAACGCTCTACCACTGAGCCACCTTCCCAGCCCCCACTCAAATGATTTCTATATACTCCTTTTTATGCCCCTGACACCAGCCTGTTTCATTTACTCAACACTGTCACCTAGTCCTAAAACAAACATTTCCAAAGTATGCTTTTTCCCCATAGTCTTTTCATATTGGTCCTCTCCATCAGCAAATCACTCTCTTTGTAAGCACACAGAGTGAAGTGCTCAGACACAAATTCTGGTATCAGTATTTACTCACTACATTGACTGTTGGCCTTACATTTCTCATCTATAAATGGATGTAATCTACCAGAAATAATGAAGAATACATGTGTTGACTTCTAGAGCAAGAAAAAAGAAAAGTAAAGAGTCCTTACATTTTCCACCTTACCTTACAAATAAGGAAAGAGTCAAATTCAGTTTGTTGGTATAAAGTCACAAATTGTTTCCTGCAGAAATTAAAATAAATTTCACCTCCTGGCTCTAAGGTCTGTGTCCTTTTAAGGTAACTACAGATATGTAAATGGTACTATGTAAATAGTGTCATGTTTTTTCAGATATATTGAAGAACATACCCTTAATATATCACTGGAAACATTGGTTATTGAATTATATCAATATGAGAATGTTTTTGAACTAATCACACTAAGCTGAAAACTATATCTTAGTCCACCAAAATGTGGAAATAAATAATTTTATTTATAAGAAATTAATACCACCAAGAAAAGTGTGTACACATTAGAGAGACTGCAGGAATAACATTAGGGTTTTTACTGTCTCTACCTGTTTATGTGATAGTATTTCTTGATATTGAAACTCTCCTCTTGATATTCTTATTGTATGTAATCCAATGCTATTTAGTACTATGTATTCAATGTGGGAAATATAGCTTCAAAAATGTATAAAGTTTTTTCCATTTCAATCACAACATTGTCATTATCAGGGTACTCTATGGCCATCATCATCCTCATCAAAATTATTATTAGCATCATAAGTGTTATTGAAACTCTGATATGTATCTATGATTTTGTGATTATTTGTCTTTTGATTAATAATTTTAAGGTTATAACTGTGCATGCATCCATATTAAAATTTTGAACAAAGAAACAAAAAAAACTAAACCATAACAGGAATCTTCACTATGGGCTTAAAACAAATTATATAATAGATTTTTGAAGTATTGCAATTTCCTAACCAGTATAAATTAACTTCCTCTCTCCCCACCACTACACACAAATATTTAAGAGTTTGAACAGAATTATTTCAAGTAATATACTATAAATATTAATACAATATCATGTGTATATCTAAAATTCCCTTAAAAGTAATAAACGCTATATTCTATTGAAATATTAATTATTTTATTCTAGGAAACTTTTGGAAAAATAGACTGTATATCTTTGAAATAAAAAGGTAGAAAATAGTATCATAAAAAGTTTTAGAGGGAGTCAGTATTCAGAAATATATTTGTATATATATTATGTGTAGAAAGACATACATTTTTAGAGATTATTCGTAATCAGAAATATATACATATATCTAAATTTATGTGTAGAACAATGTATATTATAGTGAAACAAAAATCTTGAAACATAATTAAGATTAAAAAAATACATTAAACCAAGTGCCAGTGACTCGCTATTCTAGGTAATGAGGTCTTAGAATTGTGTTCGAAACTAGCCCAGACAGAAAAGTGCTTGTTAGATTCTAACCTCCAATTAACCAGGAATTAGCTCTATGCCTCAAGATGTAGAGTGCTGGCTTTGAGCACAAAATGGCTTAGGGACAATGCTTAACCTTGTAAACAACATCAATAACAACAACAAAATATATCACATTAATTTCACAGAAGCATCTTTTACCTGCTGTGAACATTTTTTAGAAACATGAATACTTGCCCATGGAAAATGTTAGGTAAAAAGTATAGAATATGTACGTCTATGATAAAAACATGACTATTTAGATTGTTTAAGATACTTAGGTAATGATTCGAAATTAAGAATAATGATAATATATTGGGACTGGTCTTTTATTCTATTTTTTGATAGTAATAAAATGATATTTGTAATTATTCTGTAAAATCACTCTTGCTTGGTATTTGAATTATAATAAGTGATAAACATTTTTAAATGATTTCCATAAGAAAGGATAATTTTAATGGTATTAATTATTTTGTAATTTCAAAATAATTAAGAAAATTATTCCAAGGCTGGTTTGCTCTAAGACTATATTTGTTTTCTTATTGTAATTTTCATATGTTCCTAGAAATTAAAATTCCAAAAAGTCAATGGATGTTGGCATACAGGATCATCTTCATAGATACTAATAATGGAGTCGCTTAAGTGGAATTGTTTTATTTAATTTGTTTTTTCACAAATAAATCAAGATGATTGTGTATTTTCTTTCTTGTCACGTTATTGGCTCTTATCCTGAGAATACTTTTTTCTAGCAAAGTAGATAAAAGCAATGGGATTGAGCAAGTAACATATGGCTATCATAAAATGCAGATGCATAGATTTGTGTTTTCTATCATTTGCTAAAAGTTTCATCCAGAAAAGTTTATCAATTACGTATAAGTAATGTATAATTCCTAGATATTCCAGTTATCACATACATTTTTTGATAGGGTTATCTCTGCATAAACTCAAAAAACAGACAAAAAAACTCAAAATAAACAGAAATCACATCTTTGTTTTTGAAGCTGTAGTTTACAAAGAATTTTTAGCCAACACCAAAAACATATTTTTAGGTATTTTGCATATTGTGTGAAGAATTTTTTTTAATTTTATTTTATTTTATTTGAGAACTTACTGTACAGAGGGGTTACAATTAAATGGTCAGGATAATGCATACATTTCTTACCAAGTATTGTAGCCTCCTCCTTTGTTTACCCTTCACCTCCCTTCCCAGCTTCCCCCCTTCCCCACACCCAATCATACCCCCCTCCCCCCCCACAACGACATTGTAAAGCTGGTTTTGACATGACATTTTGTGCTTCTCATTGTTGCAACAGGTCCACCTGAATCCTTAAACGACTTGTTTGTCCCCATCTCCTCCACATGTTATACTGACATCAAATACAGTGAAAGCGGGGGTTACACTGTGGGGGAGGGACATACAAAGCAACAAAGAAATAATCTTATAAATGCGTTAGAAACACATGCATGAAAGAAATAAAAACATTAAAATACATATTTGAGGGTTCGTTTTCCGAACATCACTTTATCTGACTTTTTCCGCTTGACTCATACCTATACTAGATATTGCAAATAAGGGAAACCATGGGACCTATGTTTCTTTGGGCCTGGCTTACTTCACTTAATATAATTTTTTCCAAGCCTTTCCATTTCCTAACAAATGGGGCAATGTCATTCTTTCTGATGGAGGCATAGAATTCCATTGTGTATATATACCACATTTTCTTGATCCATACATCTAAAGAGGGGCATCTGGGTTGGTTCCATATCTTAGCTATGGTAAATAATGCTGCAATAAACATAGTTGTGCTGGGAGCTTTAGTGTGGTCTTTTTTGTAAACATTAGGGTAAATGCCCAAAAGTGGGTTTGCTGGGTCATAGGGGAGTTCTATGTGAAGTCTTTTGAGGAACCTCCATACTGCTTTCCAAAGTGGTTGAACAAGTTTACATTCCCACCAACAATGAAGTAAGGTTCCTTTCTGTCTACATCCCCTCCAGCATCGGTTGTTGTTAGAGTTCTTGATTTTTGCTGTTCTAACTGGAGTGAGGTGATATCTCAATGTTGTTTTAATTTGCATTTCTTTTATGGCTAGGGATGTTGAGCATTTCCTCATGTGTCTATTGGCCATCCTTCCTTCTTCTTCAGATAAATTTCTCTTTAAGTCTTTATCACACTTATTAATTGGGCAGTTGTTTCTTTGAGGATTTGTTGTTGGGGATTTAATTTTTTGAGTTCAAAGTATATTTTAGATATGAGACCCTTGTCTGTTTTATGACTAGTGAAGATCTTCTCCCAATCCGTGGGCTTTCTATTGATCTTGCTAGCTATGTCATTTGTCCTGCAGAAGCTCTGCAACCTTATGCAATCCCATTTGTCCAACCTTTCTTTGATTTGTTGTGTTTCCGGGTCTCTATTCAGAAAATTTCGGCCTGAGCCAAGGAGACCTAAGGTTTCTCCTATTATATCCTGTAATGTTTTCAGAGTGTCTGCTTTGAGTTCAAGGTCTTTGATCCATTTGGAGTTGATTCTGGTGCGGGGTGATATATAAGGATCTAGCTTTAGTTTTCTACATGTAGTTAACCAGTTTTGCCAGCAACATTTACTGAAGAGGCTGTCTGTCTTCCATTCTATTGTTTTAGCTCCCTTATAGAAGATTAGATGGCTATAGGTCTGTAGGTTCATTTCTGGATTTTCAATTCTATTCCATTGGTCCTGAGGTCTGTTCTTATGCCAATACCAAGCTGTTTTGATTACTATGGCTTTATAGTAGAGTTTGAAATTTGGTATTGATATTCCTCCAGCAGTGCTCTTTCCGTTGAGGAGCATTTTTGCTATTTGCAGTCTTTTATTGTTCCATATGAATTTTTGGATTGCCTCTTCTATTTCCTTGAAGAATGAGGGTGGAATTTTGATAGGTATTGCGTTGAATTTGTAGATAGCCTTGGGAAGTATTGCCATTTTCACGATGTTAATCTTTCCAATCCAGGAGCATGGAGGTTTTGCCATTTTTTAAGTTCTGTGTTGATTTCCTTTTTCAAGATTTTAAAGTTTTCATCATAGAGGTCCTTCACTTCTTTAGTTAATTCCTAGGTATTTTATTTTTTGTGGGGCTATTACAAATGGAGTTGCTTTCCTAATTTCAGGCCCACTTTTCTCATTGTTGGCATACAGAAAAGACATTGATTTTTGGGGGTTAATTTTATAACCTGCTACTTTGCCAAAGTTTTGAATCAGCTTGGGTAATTTGGGAGTGGAGTCTATTGGATTCTTTAAATACAAGATTATGTCATCTGCAAAGAGGGAGAGTTTTATTTCTTCTTTCCCTATTTGGATCCCCTTTATGTCTGCATCTTGTCTTATTGCTATAGCTAGGCATTCTAATACTAGATTGAAGAGAAGTGGAGAGAGTGGGCATCCTTGTCTTGTTCCTGAGTTAAGAGGAAATGGCTTTAGTTTTTCACCATTGAGTATAATGCTGGCTGTAGGTTTGTCATATACAGCCTTTATTGTATTGAGGAATGTTCCATGGATTCCTAATTTTTCCAAAACCTTCATCATAAAGGGGTGTTGGATCTTGTCGAATGCTTTTTCTGCGTCTATTGAGATAACCATGTGGTTCTTATTCTTGCTCCTGTAGATGTGATGAATAATATTAATTGATTTGTGTATATTGATCCAGCTTTGCATCCCTGAAATGAATCCTGTTTGATCATGGTGTATGATTTTTTGGATAAATTGTTGAAGTCGGTAGGCCAATATTTTGTTGAGAAGTTTTGCATCAATGTTCATCAAAGAAATGGGTCTATCGTTCTCTTTCTTTGCTGAGTCTCTGCCTGGTTTTGGAATGAGGGTTATGATGGCTTCATAGAATGTGTTGGTAGTGAGCTTTCTCGTTCAATTTCATTGAAGAGTTGGAGGAGAATTGGTGTGAACTATGCTTTGAAAGCCTTTTAAAATTCCGCTGTAAAACCATCTGGTCCTGGACTTTTCTTAGCTGGAAGGTCTCTTATTGCTGTTTCTATTTCAATGCTTGATATGGGCCTGTTAAGATAGTTTAACTCATCTTGGTTTAGTTTTGGCATGTCAATGTTTGCTAGGAAGAGTCCATTTCTGTCAAGTTCTCAGACTTATTAGCATAAAGTTTTGAGAAGTATTCCCTTATAATGTTCTGAATCTTGGTTGTTTCCGTGGTGATGTTTCCATTCTCATCTCTGAGTTTATTAATTTGGGTGTGTTCTCTTCTTTTTCTGATAAGATTTGCTAAGGGTCTGTCAATTTTGTTAAGTTTTTCGAAGAACCAACTTTTTGTTTTGTTGATTCTTTCTATATATTTTTTGGATTCTAATTCATTTAATTCTGATTTAATTTTGATTATTTCTTTCCGTCTACTGTATTGGGGTTTATTTTGCTGCTTTTTTTCAAGGAGGTTTAGATGTGTCATTAAATTGTTAGTTTCAGATCTCTCCAATTTGTTGATGTAGGAGCTCAGAGCTATAAACTTGCCTCTGAGTACTGCCTTTGCTGTGACCCAGAGGAACTGGTAATTTGTGTGTTCATTTTTGTTGAATAGCATGAACATTTGAATTTCCTTTCTAATCTCTTCCATGACCCACTCATGATTCAGCAGTGTGTTGTTCAGCCTCCATGTGTTACCGGACTTTCTTTGGTGGCTTTTGGTGTTGAGTTCTAATTTTATTCCCTTGTGGTCAGAGAGAATGCAAGGTATAACTTCAATGTTTCTGAATTTGGACAAGTTTGCATTGTGGCCTAAAATGTGGTCTATTTTAGAAAATGTTCCATGTGCTGCTGAGAAAAACGTGTATTCTGATGCTGCTGGGTGAAATGTTCGGTAGATGTCTGTTAAGTCTAGTTGATCTCTGCAGCTGTTTAGATCTGCGGTTTCTCTGTTGAGTTTTTGCCGAGTTGATCTAACTAGTGGGGAGAGTGGTGTGTTAAAATCCCCAACAATTAATGTCTTTTGATCTATATGCGATTTGAGGGAAAGTAGTGTTTCTTTGATAAATTTGGCTGCTCCATTGTTTGGTGAATAGATATTTAGAATTGTAATATCCTCCTGAAGGAGAGATCCTTTAATTAGTATGTAGCGACCTTCTTTATCTCTTCTCACGAATTTTAATTTGAAGTCTATTTTATCTGATATTAGGATTGCAACTCCCGCCTGTTTATGCGGTCCGTTTGCTTGGTAGATTTTGTTCCAGCCTTTAACATTGAAAATGTGTTTGTTTTTACGGGCAAGATGTGACTCCTGCAGGCAGCAGATAGAAAGGTCTTGTTTTTTAATCCAACTAGACAGCCTATGTCGCTTAATTGGAGAGTTCAGTCCGTTAACGTTAAGAGATAGGACTGAGAGGTATTTGGGAGTTGCTGCCATGTTATCTACCTTCTTGGGGGCTGCGAAAACTGGGTTCTTCCTATGCTTCTTGGATTCTCAGTTTGGGTGCAGTTTATTGGCCATTATTGCCGCCTTGTTGGTTTTCTATGTCTAGGACTGTTTAAGAATCTTTTGTAGGGCTGGTTTGTTGGAGATGTATTGTTTCAATTTTTCTTTGCTATGGAAGGTTTTTATTTGGCCTTCAGTTATGAAGTAGAGTTTAGCTGGGTACAGTATTCTTGGTTGATAGTTGTTTGTTTCTAGGGCATGGCATACATCATTCCAGGCTCTTCTTGCTTTGATTGTCTCTGCTGAGAAATCTGAGGTGATTCTAATTGGTTTCCCTCTATAGGTGATTACCCATTTCTCCTTGACAGCTTTAAGGATCTTTTCCTTGTTCTGAGTTGATCCTGTGTGGATTATAATGTGACGGTGGGATTTACTATTCTGTTCTGGTCTATTTGGGGTTCTAAAGGCTTCTTGTATCTGAATAGGCCTATCTTTTTGCATGTTTGGGAAGTTCTCTGCTAGGATCCTGTTGAACAAATTTCCTACACCATTAACTTCTGTTTCTAGGTGCTCCTCTACACCCATTATCCTTAGATTAGGCCTTCTGTTGGTGTCTTCCAGGTGTTGGATTGATCTATCATATTTCTAGGATTTGTCTTGGATGGTTGTATGTTCTTTCTCTATAATATCTAGGCTGTCTTCAATCCCTGAGATTCGATCTTCTACATGGTCTAACCTGCTGTCAAGACTCTCTACTTTGTTTTTATCTCTTTTCCTTCTAATTGGTCAGCTTTGATGGCTTCAAGTTCTTTGTTGAAGCTCTGTTTTAGGTCTTGTATGAATTTCTTTACTTCCTTAATTTGGTGTTCAGTGTTTGTGCTCAAATCACTTAGATGATTGGTTATGGTTTCTTTGGACTCCCATTCCTTCTGTTGGGTTCCATTCAGCATTCCCTTTGTGGTCTCCCTGACTTCCTTCAGCTCTTTGTTAATGGATTCCATGAATGCCTTTAGTGATCTTTGTGTGTTCTCTACCTGGTCTCTCAATTCCTGTATTACTCTTTGATTAGCTTCCTCCCGTTCGTGGGATTCCTGCAGTTCTCTTTGAGTGTTCTCAGCCTGCTCACGCCAATCCTCCCTTTCTCTTTGAGTATCTCAAGTTGTTCACGCAAATCGTGTATCAGTTTTTGAGTAGCTTCCTCACGCTTATGATATTCCTGTATAAACTTCTGGGATGCCTCCTCTCTCTCCCTATCACGCTCATACAGAGTCCTTTGTACGTTGTCAAGCTTCTCATTTATCATGTTTGCCAGCAGTGTTTGTAGAGCTATTTGGGAACTCTCCTCTGGATTATTCATTACCTGTTCTAACCCCTGATTATCAAGATTGGGAATTGAGATACCGGAATTTGCCATTTTTCTTGTGTTTTTCCGGCTTACTCTGCCCATTTGAGATGAAGATAGCACCAGTTTTGTGCTAGAACACTATCTTAAGGCAACCATCATCCAACGTTTGCATTTGTACAGTCAATAGTCTAGAGATACAATCTAGTTCAACAGATACATCCATTCAACATCAAACAACTATATGTTAAAGGACTTCGAACCGCAGAGAAGAATTTGGAAAACCAGAAATTATTAGGGTTAGGGAGAGATGTGAGTAAAAAATAGGAATAGATTTGTGTGGGGAGGCACAAGGAGAGTTAACTATTTCCTAATCACAATGCAGGAAATAGGTTGGGTAGGATGCAAGTAGAGAGAGAGAGAAAAAGAAGAAAGGGAAAGGGGAATGAAAAGAGATCAGAAAAAAATAGAAACGTAAAAATTAATGTTATTATAGAGATTAAAAGACCATCTACTTAGAGAGGAATGTGAATATGTTGAGAGAAAGGGAGGGACATAGAGGAGATGTGAAAAACTTTAAAAAAATGCTTAAAATATTATATAGGTACAAAGAGGTAGTACTGCTATTAAGGAATTTAAGTCTCAGAGGTTTTGTATTGAGTAATAAGTTTGTGGATTAAGTGTGTACACAATGGGGGATAGGGTCTACTAGTTAACTACGGGTTTATCTGAGGATGTGCAGGACAAGAGTTAAGTCACATAAAGAACAAAAGAGAGGAAAAGGTGGAAATGATAGGAAAGTGAGAAGAAAAGATCAGAAGTTCAGTAGAGCTAGACAAAAAACAAAAAGATAATTAAGAATGAAAGAAAAAGAGAAAGAATACAACAAAAGAAAGGAAAACACACATTCACATATTCCTAAAATAAAATTATAAGAGGAGAAAAAAAAAAGTTACTGGAAAACAATTATTTTTTTCAGAAGAGGCAAAAATTAATGATTAATAAAAGTTTTAGAAAAGGAAAAAAATTTTTATATATATATAAGGTAAGAAAAAACAAAAAAAAAAAGAAAAAGAAAAGAAGAAGAAGGAAAAAAAAGTTCTTTGATTTTTTTTTTTGGGAGGGGTGGGAAGAATCCTGTATCTCCCTTTTGTCTGTAACCAGAGTCTTGTTGGAGTCGCTGATCAGTTTGAGGTCCTGTGGCTTGATTGGTTTCTTAAGTCAGTTTGTTGGAACAGGCAGAAAAATGCTCTGCTTTACCCAAGATTTTGAGATCCCCCTCCTAGATTAGTTTACTGGGAGGGTGATTTGCTTTGAGAATCACAAAAGAGGGGGATGCAGGCTAGGTTCTGGGTAGAGTTGACCCCTTTCAACAAACAGTAGCTTTTCTCTGTGGTTATTTTGTGAAAAAAACTCCCAGCACCCAGCCTGGAGCCATTCTCAGGGTTTCTGTTTTTCAATTGATTGTGGTGGCTGCTAGAGGGAGGAGCAGCCTCTGGCTCTGGTTATCCAGTGAGGAGAGCCACTCCAATGGCTGGCGCCTGAGCTGGGTGACTTTTCCCTGGATGGAGCTGAGTCTGGCAGGTCACTTCGCCGTTAAGTTCTTGTGACCTGCTAAATGACTAGTTTTATTCCAAGGCCTGAGCTGGAGCTTGCCGCTCCTCCGAGCTTTGTCAGTATCCAAGATGGAGATCACCGGTGCTGGGGGGGAGAGGGGTGGCCTTCCCTGCTCTGCTCCCTGAGAAGGAGTGAGGACGTGGGGTTTCTACTCACGCCGAGTCTTGGATCCTGGGTCGTCTCTGGTCTGCAAAGTGCAGGATGAAGTTGTCCTCTCCTTGTCAGTTCTTGCTGGTGTTGAGTAGAATCTGCTATTCCACTGCGTCTGGCTCCTTCGTCCTGGACTGTGTCTCAGGTATGACCTCAAGGCGGTGGTCACCGCCGCAACCCTGCCGCCGCAGCGGCAGCTGCTGGCAAGCGCTCAGATGTGTCTGCTTGGCTTCCCCTCTCTTGACCAACTCTCTGTCCTGTGATGGCACACTTGGTGTGATTCTCTGGCTTGGGACTGTTCACTGGAACTCTGAAACTGTTTTCTATGCAAGAGCTTGTTCAGATTCCAGCTTCTCCTCTGCCATCTTCCCGGAACCTTCTTGTGTGAAGAATTTTGAACTATGGTTTTATTTTTTGCTGACATGAATTTCATATTCCATATATTATCTCCTTTCATTGTATACATTTTAGTGCTTTGAAAGTGAATTGTACAATCATAGGCTTTCCAAGCCTAATTTTAACAAACTTGCTTTTCTTCAAATATAAATGCTATAAATTTTAGAACAGATATTAAAATAGATATAAAATTGAGTTACAGGAATTTGTCCTGCATACATCTTCTATAGGGTGTCTTTTCAAAATTTGTTTTGGGGAATTATTTCCAGGTTCTCACTCATACTGTCCAAGTGCACTGTCAATGAACTACATTCCCGATCCATACAAGTTTTTTTACTTCTCTTTTTTACATACATAGAAGTGTAATGGCTAGAGCATATATAATTCTCTTTGACCTTTTGAAGACTTGAAAACTTGCTTGCTAAAATGACTACAGTATTACACAAATCATTCTGCTATGCAGAGTATATCAATTTCTCCACAAATGCATTACTATATTTTGTGTCATCTTTTTATATTATGGTCATACTAGTGAGTTTTCTTTTTCTTTTTTCTTAGATACTAAAGAGAACCTAAATTCATATGCTCCTCCTATTGACTATTTACATATGTTCTTTATAGGAATATCCTATTCGGGAAAAATTTATACAGAATTGGAAGATATAAAAGTACTTAAGATTCAGGATCATTGTAGCATTAACATTGTAGCATTAACAAATATGTGTCCTCTATCTGTTAGATATGTTCTCACTACTTTCATAGAATTAAGAAAGGTTATCAGTTGGTATTAGTTTATTCTTGCTTTTTTTGGCCACTAATGCTTTCCATGTCAAATTTTTGGAAACCTTTACTGATCCATTTTCATGAATTTTTACATTTATGTTTTGTAGGTTTTTAAAACTCACATTTAGTTGATAATCATTTTTTATTTTAAATTTTTGTATAAGATTTGAGGTAGTAGTCTAAGATCATTCTTTAAAACTAGAAAGGCAATAGTGCCAATACACCCTTTTAAGATTCGATTTTTATTTCATTAAGTCATGGCATCCTTTTCAAAATCTATTGACAATAAAACTAAGAGTTTATTTTTGATAAATCTGTTACATTCTTCTATGTGTCGGTTCTTTCACTAATAAAGACGGTAATAAGATTCAAATCTAGTTTGAGGGTTTAAGCTACACCATTTTACAAGAATGTTCTGACTAACCTGTATTCCCTGAATTTACATACAAGTTTATTTAGCAGGTGGACCAATATTCTACAGATATCTAGATGCTTGATATTCACTCATATTTTGCACCTTGTGAAAACACAAGACCCCAGATATTATATAGGGAAAATGTCTTTAGGGAATGCTTAAAACAACTAAAATTAATTTAGGAATGAGTTAATATTTAGATAATACAATAGCATAGTCAAGTTGAATGATAACGACTTAAGCTGTACTACAGAAAGAGTGAGAGGGGATAGAATGATGGACCACCTAGGAGCTGTATGTCATTGTTACTGTGTTTCAAAAACAGAAAGACTTCAGAGAAGAGAAGGAGAAAAATAATCAAAGTGTCCTTAATCAAGTTTCTTTTTAATCCACCTAATAGTGTGGACTGAGAGTCAGAGAAGATGGGAAAAATAAAATAGAAAATAAAGCATTGTATAGACCTCTTACAATGTAAATAAATTGTAATAGGAATATGATAATTCATTTCCAAAGAAATAAAGGCAACAATTGCTAAACTCTAAAGGCAAAAAGAATGAAGAGAGAAAAGAAGCAAAGTAAAACCTTTATCAATAACAAACACAAGAATTTGGAAGTGAAAAAGCAGTGGAAATATTCTAAACAACAATAAAATTACAATAACATTTGCTAACATGGATAGAAAATGGATTATATTTAATCATATGTAATTTTGAAAAAACATACTAGGAATGAATATTTAAAAGTCATAATTTAAAACACTATTTACATTATAACTACACAGTATAGTTCAGTGGTAAAATCTTGGCCTAGCATATGTGAAATAATGGTGTGATCTCCCAAGCATTACAAAGGACACACAAAGCACACACACACACAAACCACATAAACACACACACACACACATACACATACATATCACATACACATTTGGAATATTAATATTATAATATTAAATAGAGGAAATTATTATAAATAATAAAAATAGGTTAATATATGAAATCATAACATTGCTAGTACTATTTAAACGTTTAGTAGAAATCAATTAGTCACAATATACTTGGATTCTCATAGATTAAGTAAATTGAAAATAAACAAATAGAAGACATGAGAACCTTTGCAAATAAGTTTTAAATAATAAACATTTTGAAACATGTATCCTTTAATTTTGACAAAAGATTAATGTTACAGGTATTTAAACCTCAAGATTTAGAATATGATAACCAGGTGCTCTATATCTCGCTATGGGTGGCTATATCTCTTATCATTTCACTCTGGATATTTTTGATAAGGTCTCATAATTTCTCAGGCTCTCCTGAATTACAAACCTAATCGCAGTTCCTACCATAGGTAGAAAATGGAAGCGACATATCACCATGCCCACCTCAAACTTTTTTTTAATTCAAGTATTTACAAGTATTTTTTTAAATTTTCAAGTATTTTTTAATTCAAATATTTACAAAAAAGTGACCAGGAAATGAAGCCTTTCTTAATATATTATGTGCTTCTTGAAAATACAGTAATTATTTGTTACCTGGAAAAATATGTTTCGAACTATAAGAAAATCAATTTATTTAAATTCACCAACCATATATAAGAAAATAATTTTAAATGTTCACATGTTAAATATTTTAAAAGTAACATATATGTGAATAATTTACATGTGTAAAAATCATGCAAAATTAAATTAACTAATCCTACTACTCTGAAAAAAATTATCTTAAAAAGCAAGAAAATAAGTAATTAAGATCAAATTTGAAATATAGAAAATAAAATCAAGTGTACTCGTTAGTTTACTTAAGTAACTGTAAACCCTTTTTATATCAATTTTATAATAAAAAATGCATGAACAAAGAAAGCAAGAGTACATTTGAACAATACTAACAGCAAAAGCATCAGTAATTGTTTGAGTGTACCAAAAAAATCGATGGTGGTGATAACCATGTTCCCTCCAAAAGAAATGTACTCATTACCTTATTTATGCAACTGTAACCCCTCTGTACTTTACCTTAACAATAAAATTATATTGAAATTAAAAATAAAACAAATAATATAATAATTAAGAATTCTTAGAAGCCATTAGTTAAAAACTTTATAAGAAACTGCCCCAAGTAACCAAGGAATATATTTTGATGATACTATTTAAATACTTAAACTTCAGCAGAAAAGCAAAATATTTAAAATCTGTTACAAATAAAGTAATAAATCAGAATATATTACTATAATAATCATTGGATGGATTTTTAGTGGCAGTCAAATATGTAAGAAAAGAGGCAATATGCCATTCATTTGCACTTAATAAGAATTTTCTAGGTCTTTTAAAATATATCATAAGTTTAATGAAGAAACTACTCTGTCACATCATATGATAATCAGATAAAGATGATATTAGAGCAAAGAACAGACTGTACTAAGTTTTGGGATGTTAATGTATGTACTTATTTTGGTTTTGGAAAACTGTGAGGATTTCAACTTGGGGTATTGTTCTTGCTAGGCTGGCATTATATCAGTGGTAAATTTTAGGATAGGGGTTCCCTTTCCACACGAACACGCACCTGATCTGTCCTTTTATCCTTCCCATCATCAATGGCATCAGAGTTGCACACCAACTTATCTAGCTTCCTGGATCCTGCAGTCCTTCCAATCTTAGTCTTTAGATAGTGCAGGATGGTGGAAATGATCCAATGCACCCAGGTATAGAGTGAGAAGCAACTCTCCTAAAATTTGCCCTGGTATTTGTTCTCAAGGCTCCTAAGTAGTTAAGAGTACAGATTGGAGCCCATGGTGCCAAGCAGTAACAGTATTTTTAAAGCAATTAGACATATATAAGACAGGCTTGTGATTACCTCAGAAAAAGAATAAAAGAGCAGTGAAGCATAGAGGACAGACAGAATTTATCTAGCTATTCACAGGGTGAATTAGCTTAGCTAGCTACTCGGGAGGCAGAGATCTGAAGACCACTGTTCAAAGCCAGTCCAATCATGAAAAAACATGTGATTATCTCCAAAAAAACAGAAGTGCAGCAGTGGCTCAATTGGTAGACCACTATCCTTGGGCACAGATGCTATGGCAAAATGATGAATGCATGCATGAGCAAATGAACATGCACGTGTGTGTACAGGCACGTGTGTGCACACACACGAATGAGTATTTCAATGCAGAGTTCTTTATTTTTTTTACCTTGCTGTACTTCATTTCCCTGTATTAGTTCACAATTAACAACAACAACTAATCACCTATTTACATACAACTCACCATGTTTCTCTAAAGTCTACCCTCTTTATGGCAGCCTGCATTTATTTGACACAAAAGTAAATTTTTCAGGAGATCAATTCATCGCTTTCAACTCTGTAATGTTGGATGATTGTTTAAGTTCTTCCTAGCAATGTAATTTTATGAAATCCTGCATCAAGCAGCATATTTCTTTCATAAAAAGGGAAGTCTATGGGGGAAAAAAAAAAACTATAGGTTTCACTCCTCATGGCAAGCATCTGGAAATTTATTATCTTCCTATAATCCATGATCTGTCTGTGTGTGCCAAAGACGGCTGTGAAAATAAAAAGACCCTTCTAAGCACATAGAATTCGTATACCATGAATATGTATGAAGGTTTCTTTTATTATTCTGAAAATACCATACAGAGGAGTTACAATTACATGGGCAAGATAATCAGTACATTTCTTATCAAGCATTGTTGCCTCCTCCTTTGTTTCCCCTTTCTATCCCTTTCCATCTCACCGCTCCTACCACCCCCAATATAACCCCTCCTTGGAAAGTTTTAAAGTTCGTTTTTCGACATAACATCTTGTACATGTCATTGTTATAATGAATCCAACTCTATTTCTTTATAAACGATTTGTTTTTTCCCTCCCCCTCCACAAATTATATCAACATAAAATACAGTGAAAACAAGAGTTATATCGTGGGGGAGGAACATACAAAGCAACAAAAATTCATCTTATAAATATGCTAGAAACAATCGCATGAAAGAAAAAATATTTGAATACTTATCTTGGGATACATTTCAAATAACATCAACGAATCTTACCTTTTTTGCTTGTCTCAGGCATATACTATTTATTACCAATAAGGGAAACCATGGGGCCTATGTGTAGGTGGACCTGGCTTACTTCACTTAATATAATTTTTTCCAAGACTTTCATTTTTCTAACAATGGGGAAATGTCATCCTTTCTGATGGATTCAAGGAGTTCCATTGTGTATACATAACACAAATTCTTGATCCATTCATCTACTGAGGGTCATCTGGGTTGGTTCCAAGCTTAGCTATGGTAAATAATGTTGCCATAAACATAGTTGTGCTGGGAGCTTTAGTTTGGTGTTTTTGTGATCATTTGTGTAAATGCCCAAAAGTGGGATTGCTGGGTCATTGGGGAGCTCTATGTGGAGTCTTTTGAGGAAACTCCATACCACTTTCCAAAGTGGTTGAACAAGTTTACACTACCACCAACAATGCAGCAGGGTTCCCCTATACTCATCTCCTCCTGCATCTGTTGTTATTAGAGTTCTTGATAACAGCCTTTGTAATTGGGGTGAAGTGGTATCTCAATGTTGTTTTGATTTGCATTTTTTATGGCTAGGGAGGTTGAGCATTTCTTCATGTGTCTATTGGCCATCTTTCTTTCTTCTTCAGAGAAGTTTCTCTTTAAGTCTTTAGTCCACTTATTTATTGGCCAGTTGTTTCTTTGAGGATTTGTTGTTGGGGGATTTAATTGTTTGGAGTTCCAGATATATTTTAGATATGATACCCTTGTCCATTGTATGGCTAGTGAAGATATTCTCCCAATTTGAGGGCTTTTTATGGATCTTGCTAGCTATGTCCTTTGGCATGCAGAAGCTCTGAAATTTCATGCAATTCATTTGTCCAAACTTTCTATAATATTTTGTGTTTCTGGGTCTCTATTAAGAAAGTTTCAACCTGTGCCAAGGAGCTCTAGGGTTTCTAAAATTCCATCCTGTAATGGTTTCAGAGTGTCTGCTTTTACTCTGATGTCTTTGATCCATTTGATGTTGATTCTGGTACAGGGTGATATATAAGTATCTAGATTTAGTTTTCTACAAGTAGTTAACCAATTTTGAGAGCACCATTTACTGAAGAGGCTGTCTTTCTTCCATTCTATTTTTTTTAGCTCCCTTATCAAAGATTAGATGGATGTAGGTCTGTAGGTTCATTTCTGGGTTTTCAATTCTATTCCATTGGTCTCGAGACTGTTCTTGTGCTATTACCAAGCTTTTTTGATTACTATGGCTTTCTAGAAGAGTTTGAAATTTGGTATTGATTTTCCTCCAGCACTGTTCTTTCTGTTAAGGATCATTTTTGCTATACGGTGTCTTTTATTGTTCCATATGAATTTTTGGATTGCATTTTCTATTTCCTTGAAGAATGAGGTTGGAGTATTGATAGGTGTCACATTCAATTTATAGATAGCGTTGGGGAGTATTGCTATTTTCCCGATGTTGATCTTTCCAATCTAGGAACATGGGAGTTTTTGCCACTTTCTAAGTCTGTTTTGATTTCCTTTTTCAGGTGTTTAAAGTTTTCATCATAGCAGTCCTTCACTCCTTTGGTTAAGTTAATTCCTAGGTCTTTTAATTTTTGTGGGGCTATTACAAATGGAGTTGTTTTCCAACTTTCAGCCACAATTTTCTCGTTAGCATAAAGAGAAGCCATTAATTTCTGAGGGTTAATTTCATACCCTGCTACTTTGCCAAGGTTTTGAGTCACCTTGAGTAACTTGGGAGTGGAATCTTTAAATACAAGATCATGTCATCTGCAAAGAGGGAGAGTTTTACTTCTTCTTTCCCTATTGGGATCCCCTTTATGTTCACATCTTGTCTTATTGCTGTAGATAGGCATTCTAATACTAGATTAAAGAGCAGTCAAAGTGGGCATCCTTGTCTCGTTCCTGAGTTTAGAGGAAATAGCTTTAGTTTTTCACCATTTAGTATAATGCTTTCTGTAGTTTTGTCATACACAGCCTTTATTGTATTGAGGAATGTTCCATGGATTCCTAATTTTTCCAGAACCTTCACCATAAAGGAGTATTTGATCTTGTCAAAGGCTTTTTCTGCATCTATTGAGATAACCATGTGGTTCTTATCCTTGCTCTTTTTGATGTGATGAATTATGTTAATTGATTTGCGTATATTGAAGCAGCTTTTCATCCCTGAAATAAATCCTTTTTACTCGTGGTGTATGATTTTTTAGATGAATTGTTGAAATCAATTAGCCAAAATTTTGTTGAGAGGCTTTGCATCAATGTTCATCAAAGAAATGGGTCTATAGTGCTCTTTCTTTGATGAGGGTTTTGGGATGAGCGTTATGATGGCTTCATAGAAAGTGTTCGGTAGTGAACTTTCTCTTTCAATTTCATTGAAGAGTTGGAGGAGTATTGGTGTGAGCTCTGCTTTGAAGGCCTTGTAGAATTCTGCTGTAAAACCATCTGTTCCTGGGCTTTTCTTAGATGGGAGGTCTCTCATTGGTGTTTCTATCTCAATGCTTGATATGGACCTGTTAAGCTGGTTTAACTCATCTTGGTTTAGTTTTGACATGTCAATATTTGCCAGGAGAAGGTCCATTTCTGCCAAGTTTTCAAACGTATTAGCATAAAGTTTTGAGCAGTATTCCTTTATAATGTTCTGAATCTTTGTTGTGTCTGTAGTGATGTTTCTCCATTCTCTTCTCTCAGTTTATTTATTTGGGTGTGTTCTCTTCTTTTTCTGATAAGATTTTTTAAGGGACTGTCAATTTTGTTAATTTTTTCGAAGAACCTTTTCATTTTGTTGATTCTTCCTATGGTTTTTTTTTTATTCTAACTCATTTAATTCTGATTTAATTTTATTTCTTTCCATCAACTGGATGGGGGTTTATCTTGATGCTCTTTTTCAAGGAGTGTCAGATCTCATTAAATTGTTGTTTCAGATCTCTCCAATTTGTTGATGTAGGAACTCAGAGCTATAAACTTTCCTCTAACTCGTGCATTTGCTGTGTTCCAGAGGAGCAGATAATCTCTGTGCTAATTTTTGTTGAATATCATGCACATTTGAACTTCGTTTCTAAGGTCTTCCATGACCCACTGGTGTTTTTCAGCCTCCATATTTTACTGGACTTTCCTTGGATGGTTTTTTGTGCTGAGTTCTAATTTTATTCCCTTTTGGTCTGAGAGAATGCAAGATGTGAATTCAATGTTTCTGAATTTTGACAAGTTTCATTTGTGACCTAAAATGTGGTGTATTTTGGAAAATGTTCCATGTGCTGCTGAGTAAAAAGAGTACTTGATGCTGCTGTATGAATATTCGCTGGATGTCTGCTAAATCAGTTGATGTATGCACTTGTTTAGATCGGCGGTTTCTCTGTTGAGTTTTTGCCGAGTTGATCTATGTAGTGGAGATTGTGGTGTGTTAAATTCCCGAACAATTAATGTCTTTGGATCTATGTGAGATTTAAAGTAGTATTTCTTGGATAAATTTGGGTGCACTATTGTTTGGCAAATATTTAGAATTTTAATATCCTCCTGAAGGAGAGATCCCTTAATTAGTATGTAGTAACCTTCTTTATCTCTTCTCGGTTGATAGTTGTTTGTCTTTAGGACATTGTATACATCATTCCAGGCTCTTCTTGCTTTAATTGTCTCTGTTGAGAAGTCTGAAGTGATTCTAATTGGTTTTCCTTTATAGATGACTGATCTTTTTTCCTTGACAGCTTTAAGGATCTTTTCCTTGGTCTGAATTGATCCTGTGTGGATTATAATGTCACGATGGGATGTCCTATTCTTGTCTGGTCTATTTGGAGTTCTGAAAGCTTCTTGTATCTGAATATGCCTATCTTTTTGCGTGTTGGGAAGTTCTCTGCTGGAATCCTGTTAAACAAATATTCTAGACCATTAACTTCTGTCTCTATGTGCTACTCTACACCCATTTCCCTCACATAAGATCTTCTGATGGTGTCTTCCAAGTGTTGAATAGATCTAACATATTTCTTGAATTTGTCTTGGATAGTTGTTCTTTCTCTATAATACCTAGGCTGTCTTCAATCCCAGAGATTCAAGCTTCTGCATGGTCTAACCTACTGTCAAGACTTTCTACTTTATTTTTCATTTCTTTGCTTCTAATTGGTCAGTTTTTATGGCTTCAAATTCTTTGTTGGAGCTTTGTTTTAGATCTTGTATGAAATTCTTTACTTCCTTAATTTGGTGTTCAGTGTTTATTCTCAAATCACTTGGTTGAATGGTTATGGTTTCTTTGGACTCCCATTCCTTCTGTTGGTTTCCATTCAGCATTCCCTTTGTGGTCTCCCTGACTCCTTTCAGGTGTCTGTTTATGGATTCCATGAACGCCTCTATTGATCTTTGTCTATGCTCATCCCGCTCTTGCAATTCTTGTATTACTCTTTGATTAGATTCTCACGTTCATGCAACTTCTGTAGTTCTCTTTGACTGATCTCAGCCTGCTCACGCAATTCCTTTATTTCTCTTTGAGTGTTCTCAACCTGCTCTCACAATTCCAGTATCAATCTTTGAGTAGCTTCCTCAAGCACATGAGCTTCCTGTTTTGACCTTTGGTTTGCCTCTTCTCTCTCCCTTTCATGCTCACACTGAGTCCTTTGTAGAGTTTCAATCATTTCATTCACCATGTTTACCAGTAGTGTGTGTAGAGCTTTTTGGGAACTCTCCTCTGGATTATTCGTTATCTGTTCTGTCACCTGATTATCTTGAGTGAGAATTGAGATACACGGACTTGCCATTTTCCTTGTGTTTTTCTTGCTTGTTCTGCCCATTTGGGATGAAAGTAATGCCAGTTTTGTGCTAGAACACAATTTTAAGGCAAGCATCAACCAAAGTACTGTAATTGCATAGTCAAGAGATACAGTCTATTCCACATTAAACAACGATGTATTAATGGGCTAAGAATAGCAAAGAAGAATTTGACAAACCAGAAATAATTATGGTTAGGGAGAAAGGTGGGGAAAAATAGGGTTAGAGGGATGTGGAAAGGTAAACGGAGAGGGAAATTAAACAAGTCCTAATCTTACAGAAGGAAATGGATTGGAAAGAATGAAAGGAGAGAGAGAAGAAAAAATTTTTTAAAAGAGACAAGAAAAAAATGTAAAGACAAATATTTAAATTTAAAAAGTGAAACTCTTAAAAGTAATGAAAATTTAAAGAGTTAATATTGAGAGATAACGAGGATAGGATGAGAGGAGGGGAGGGATAAAAAGGAGACCTGAAAAACTAAAAAATAATAATTTGTGGAGGGGAAGGGGAAAAACAAATCATTTAATTAAGGATACAAGTAGACCCGTTGCAACAATGAGAAGTACAAGTTGTCATGTTGAAATCGAACTTTACAACTTTTGTTGGGGTGGGAGGGTTTGGGGGGAAGGCTTGGAAGCGATGAGAAGTGGAAACAAAGGAGGAGGCTACAATGCTTGATAAGAAATGTACTCATTATCTTGCCCATGTAATTGTAAACCTCTGTGCAGTATTCTCACAATAAAAGAAAATTTAAAAAATACTTCAAATATTGTATAGGTATAAATAGATAATACTGCTATTAAGGAATTTAATTCTAAGAGGTTTTGAATTGTGTAATACATTTTTGTTTTAAGTATGTATACAATGTGGGATAAGGGCTTATATTCAAAGACAGGTATATATGAGGATGAACAGAACAACAAATAATTCATGCAAAAAGACAAAAGATGAAAAAGTAAAACGAATGAGAAAGAAAGAACAAAAAAGACCCAAAGGTCAGTAGAGACTTTTTTTGAAAAAGCACACACACACACATATACACCTAAAATAAAAGTTATAAGAGGAAGAAAAAAAGATTAATAAGAAAAAATTTTTATAGTTAAAATTAAAAATTTTAAAAAGATAGAAAAAAATGTCTTTGATTTTATTTTTGGGGGTTTGATGGGAAGATCCTGTATCTCCCTTGTGTCAGTAACCAGTCTCTTGGTGGAGTCTCTGGTTTGCTTGTGGTGTTTCATTTTCTGTGGCTTGATTGTTTTTTTTAAGTCAGTTTGTTTAAGTAGGCAGAAAAAATTCTGTTGGTTTACCCAGATGTTTGTGGTCCTCCTCCCAGACTAGTTCAGAGGGACGGAGATCAGCTTTGAGTATCACAAAAGAGGGAGATGGCTGTTTCCTCTAGTTTGGAGTTGCTGTGAAAAGGCTGGGTTCTGGGTAAAGTTGAGGCTTTTCAGCAAACAGTAGCTTTTCCCTGAGGGGCTAGCTTCAGAGAAATTCACAGAGCCCAGCCTGGAACCATTCTCAGGGTTTATGTTTACTGAGTCTCAATTGATTGTCAGGGCTGCTGTAGGGAGGGGCAGCCTCTGACTATGCTTACCCAGTGAAGAAAGCCACTCCTTCAGGAGTGTAGCTCTTTCTGCCTGGTTGTGGAGTGGAGAATGGCAGGTCAGGGTAGGTACTTGTGACTCGCTAAATGACTCTATTGTTTTCATAAAAGCACTGAGTTGGAGCTAGCTACTTAGCCAAGCCTTTGTCTGTATCAAAGATGGATATCTCTGGTGTTGTGGGGAGGGATGTCCTTCCCTCCTCTGCTCCCTTTGAGAAGCAGTGAAGATGTCAGTTTTGTACTCACGCTGGAGTGTTGGTTCTTGGGTAGCCTATGGTCTACTATCTGCAGGATGAAGATATCTGCTACTTGTCAGTTCTTTGTAAAATCTGCTCGCCCGCTGCATCTGGCACATTTGTCCCAGACTCTCTGGGTTGTAGGTATGGTGGCTATGGACGCCACCACAGCTGCCACAGCCACCGCAGCAATGGCTGCTGGAAAATGCTCAGATCTGTCTCATTACCTGGATTTTCCCTCTCTGACCAAACTGTCTGTACTGTGATGGCACACTTGGTGTGCCTAGGACTGTTCACTGAAGCACTAGAACTGCTTTCTATGCGAGAGCTTGTTTAGCCACCAGGTTCTCCTCCGCCATCTTCTCGAAATTCCTGAAGGTGTTTAAATATTACTGGAATTGTTTCGGAATAAATATTGTTTACCTTGACTATCTTGAGAAAGAAGATTTGGTTTCTCAACACTATAGGTAAGAACTTGAGGGAAAGAAATAAAAGGAAATATGAGGAACAATTCAACACATACATTCAAAAGAAACAAAACAGCCCAAGAAAACACAAATTAACTCAGTACTCAAGAACCTGCAGGAAATGCAAAGGTTTTTTAAAAATAGCTATGACAAGCTTATGAAAATCCTGACTACATGGGAGTCTACTGTTGTGAGGATAGTGGTTAAAGCTCAGACTGGACAGAAAGATCTGTACACAATGCCAGGCACCTGTTATTCTAAATACCAGGAAGAATAACATGAAGTAGACTGAGCCCATGATCATACACAAGTAAGAAGCGAAATTCTATCTGAAAGTTAATCAGGATAATTTAGGGCTGGGGGCATGCCAAAGTGGTAAGAACATCCGTTTAGGAGACACAAGACACTCAATTCAAATTCTAATATTATGGGTATTAAAGAAAAAAAGCTATGACTTTAAATAATGGGAATAATTGCAAGATTTGAATATTTGAGTAGAGAAAAATCCATGAGAGAGATAGAGTTTACCCATTTTGCAATGCTTTGTACTTAAGTGATAATATTATGTGCTACTCCAGACACAACAGTTACCTTAAAAATGAGCATGGATGTGCATTTGGGTGAAGGAAATACTCTTCTTACAAAGGTGTAAATTAAATACTTTTTAGGGGTAGATTTTAGCTCTAAGAGCCTGGGTGATATCTCTGAGTCTTTTTTCTCAAGGCTATCACTCTACTACTTTGAGCCAGAGTTCCAGTACTGATTTTCTGTTGGTTGTTTGGAGATAAGAGGCTCATGGACTTTCCTGCCCAGGATGGCTTCAAACCATGATCATCAGATCTCAGCCTCCTGAGTAACCAGGATTCCATGCCTGAGCCATTTATGTTATTAATAATTTAGTAAATTGTACACTTACAGAAGTTATCATTTATCGTTATAACCTTTATAATAGATGTGTGTATATTTATATCAATGCATACATACAGAAATATTTTAATGTATTTTTGTATCTAAAGTAGGTTTATGAAATCATCCTTCATTACAAAATAACATGGAAACAAGTTTAATGAGGAGCAAAGCAAAGGGAATAGTCACGTTTCTTGTTGTTGAGTGAAATATGAATTGTGAGAATCAGATTGAGGAAACCATTTAACAAAATGGATAATGGCTATTAATTCCAATCCCTTTATTTTTCCATATTGTGCATCCTCACACATGAGTGTCAAAGTCAAACCACATTTTTTTGCCTTTGTATTTAAATCACATGTTATAATTTAGGGGATAGGTGAAGTAATCAAATAAAGATTAAAATAATAGTAAGTAAGGGTATGAGAGCTGAAAATTTTTTTAAATATAATAGCTAATTGAATTCCATATCTCTTACTTTTACTCTATTGTCTTATCCCTCATTCCCACATTAGAAAAGTACATAGAAGATTCTCACTAAATTATGTGTAAAATTATGAGAAAATGTATTAAAAGAATATAGGCTCATTGAGGCTGGGAAAGTTGCTCAGTGGTAGAGCTCTTGCCTTGCATGCATGAGGCCCTGGGTTTGATTCCTCAGCACCACATAAGCAAAAAGAAGAAAGCTGGAAGTGGCATGGTGGCTCCAGTGGTAGATCGCTAGCCTTGAGCAGAAAAGCTGAGAGACAGCACCCAGGCCCAGAATTCAGGCCCCTAGACCAGACAGAAACAACAACAACAACAACAAGAATATGGGCACAGTGGGGTTTTAGCTGGTTGAAACCTGTAGGGGGTAGTGTGTTTTTGAGGACTTGAAAAACGTTGTGATGGAGATGAAGGAATGGATGTACTTATTCTGGAGAATTGGCTAGAGGATTGCTCCCAGAAAAATAGTGGTGAATTCTTCCAAAAGGTTATAGTAAAATCAGTCTCACAATCATGTTCTCTACTGCACTATTCACCGTAGAGAACTTATGGAAACAGCCCAGATGCCCTTTAGCGTAGGGATGGTTGGAGAAAGTGTTGCCCATATACACAATTGGATTGCACCCATCCATTATAAAGACCGTTACAGCATTTTCAAAGAAATGGATAGATCTAAAATTATGTTAAGTAAACGACGTCAGAGCCAGACACACAAAGGATGCGTATTTGGAAGCCAGAATTTTATGCAAGTTAAACAACAGTATTAATCAAAGCATGCTATTTGTAGAGGAGTATTTAAAAGGTGTAATTTCTTATAAATTTGAACTTTTAATCCAACAAAATGAATACCAAGAAACTATCACTTGGAAATTGTGAGAGGAAGTCAATGGGAAGGAATAAAGAGACTTATGGAAGTAGAGAGTGAAGCCATAATATTCAATGCAGATAGTATGAAACTAGCAAAAATGAAATTGGGGTGAGGTTTGGAAGGATATGAGAAAGTTATGTAAAGATCCATCGTACTTATAAACTGATTCCTTGAATGGAAAACCCTTCATACAACTATTTAATAAAAATACAATTAAAAACAATGGAGACATTTGATCTAAAACCATGAGTCAATATGATAATTTCCTTCTGAGAAATTTTCTTTGCAGGTATTATCCTCGTAATGACAGAAAAGGGAACAACGCAATGAATATCAATATATCAATTTGCATATCCTAAATAGACACAATATATAAATCACAATAAAAATATTAGAATACATCATATGATAAAGTAACAATTAGAAAATATCAAACTCTGATTGTTTTTCCAAGTACTTTACCTTTGGTATCTAATTTAATCCTCACAATAATTCCATAAAGTGGAACTACTTCTATACTACTTCTATTTTTAATTCTAAGATGATGATATTTAAGTCTTCAGAATTGGAATTACTAGTACAACATTGCACACATGGTAAGTGTTGGCCTGAGGTCCATTCCCACTATATCAAATAACCTCATTCTATTTTATAACTAAATACCAGCACTCAGTCTACTAATTCTAGGAAAATTTCCCAAAATTATTGTGCACACTCTAATAATATTTCACTTTGTCTTTGTTAGAAAATAGGTAACTAAGCCAGACAACAGTGGCTCACGCCTATAATGCTAGCTACTCAGGAGGCTGAGATATGAGGATTGTGGTTCAAAGCCAGCTCGGGCAGGACAGACTGTGAGACTCTTATCTCTAATAAACCACTAGTAAACTGGAAGTGGCACTGTGGTCCAAGTGGTAGAGCGCTCACCTTCAGTGGAAGAGTGCAGGGACCGCACCCAAGCCCAGAGGTCAAGCCCCATGACCAACAACAACAAATAAAAGAAAATAAGTAACTGAAATATGAAAACTCCAAATTCATAATCAATTTATACCTCTCTGGCTAAAGGAACTGCTAAACTATAACATTCTTGATTTCTAGCTCAAAATAGTAGAAATCATATTTTAGCCCTTCACTCTACACTGCACTGCCTGGGGACCCCACCTCTGGCTAACACAGTCTTACTGAAAGAATGACCTGCCCAATTCCTGATAGAAAAAGACTGCAGGTCTTTTGGAGCAATCTTTTCCATATTGTAGCTCACCTAAATTTTTTACCATTAGAAGTATTTTGATTGCTTTTTATACCCAACATTTTGAGAGAAATTTACTAGTTTAAAATGTTATTAAATACAGGTGGAGCTGTTGCAACTATGAGAAGTACAAATTGTCATGTCAAAAACGAGCTTTACAACGTTGGGGGGGAAGGGGGAGGATTGGGTAGGGGGATAGGGAGGAAGCTGAGAAGGGATGTGAAGGGTAAACAAAGGAGGAGACTGCAATGCTTGATAAGAAATGTACGCATTATCCTGCCCATGTAATTGTAACCCCTCTGTACAGTATGTTCACAAAAAAAAATTAAATTTAAAAAAATGTTATTAAAGAAAGACTGATATAAAAATCACTTTTGACCCTAGTTAAATATTTTACCTTTCATATACCCAAAAATGCAGTCTGACCTATCATTAATGTTAGGATCGAGAGGTTAAAAATCATAGAAACCAAGATGTAAGTATGTATTAAAGAGTCTCCAACTTGTGAATACAATTGGTTTAAAAAGACATCAATAATACTGCATTTTTTAATTCCCTAGGATAATAATGATTCCCTATGATAATGATAATGATAAACTATTAACACTTAAAAATAACTCATTTTCTTGGGAGTAGGACACCAAACAAAAGGTTAATTCTAATCATTTAAAAAGATCTTTATTTATACTAAACATTCACTCATAACTATAAAGTTTCTAAAACTAACTGAAGTTAGAGACACAAAGGAAATAATTAAACTGCATCATGTACATTCAATGGACTGTTAATAGAAAACAAAGTTATACTAATAATTAGCTTACCCATTTCACTTACATTCTTTTATTCTATTCCATTTACTTTCATAAAAACTGGGTTTTCATAAAATGATTCATAAAAAAGCCTATATGCGGAGTTGCAGGAAATGGCAGAGGAAAAGTTGGAGGCAAAACAAGCTCTCGCATAGAAAGCAGTTTTAGAGTTACAGTGAACAGTCCTAAGCCAGAGAATCACACCACGTGTGGCTTCACAGGACAGAGAATTAGGCCAGAGAGAGAAAATACAGGCAAGGAGACAGCCCTGAGCAATTGCCAACAGCCTCCGCGGCTATGGCAGTGGTGGCAGCGGCAACTGCAGCCACCATACTTGAATCACAGAGAGTCTGGGAAGAAGGAGCCAGACGTGGCAGGGGAGCGAATTCTACTCAACACCAACAAGATCCTACAAGAAGACCAATTCATCCTGCAGTTCGCAGACCAGAGACGACCCAGGAACCAAGACTAGGCAGGAGTAGAAGCCTAAATCCTCACTCCTTCTCAGGGAACAGAGGAGGGAAGGCCACCCCTCCCCACCCACAGAACTGGAGATCACCATCTTGGATACCGACAAAGCTCGTCGGAGCTGCTAGCTCCAACTCAGGCCTTGGAATAAATCTAGAGTCATCTAACAGGTCACAAGAGCCTAAAATGACCTGCCAGACTCAGCTCCACCCAGGGAAAAGTCACCCACCTCGGACACCAGCCCTAGGAGTGGCTTTCTCTACCTGGTAATCAAAGCCAGAGGCTACCCCTCCCTTTAGCAGCCTGGACAATCAATTGAAATTCAGTAAACAGAAACCCTGAGAGTGGCTCCAGGTTGGGCTCTGTGAGTTTCTCACAAACCAGCCCCTGGGAAAAACTACTGTTTGCTGAAAGGCCTCAACTCTGCCCAGAACCTAGCCTCATCACAGCGTCTCCAAACTCGAGGAAAAAGCCATCTCCCACTTTTGTGATACTCAAAGCAGATCTCCCTTCCATTGAACTAATCTGGGAGAAGGATCACAGAGCATTTTTCTGCCTGTTCAAAGAAACTGACTTAAGTAACGAACCAAGCCACAGGAACACAAGCAGACCAGAGACTCCAACAAGAGGCTGGTTATGGACACAAGGGAGACCCAGGATTATACCCACCCCACCAAAAAAATAAAAGAATTTTTTTTTTGTTGTAACATTTATAGAAAAAAATTTTTTCTAAAATTTTTTTTTAATCTTTTTTACCTTTTGTGGAAAAAAAATTGTTTTCTAGTAATTTTTCTTTTCCTTTTAGAATTTTATTTTAGGGGTATAAGTGTCTGTGTGTTTTTCTTTCTTTTTTTGTTTTGTTTTTTGTTTAGCTCTACTGAACTTCTGATCTCTTTTCTTTCTTGCTTATCCTTTTCATCTGTTCTTCTCTTTCGTTCTTCATTATGAGACTTAATTGCTTTTCTGCACATCCTCAGATAAACCCGTAGTCCATTTTTAGACCTTATCCCCCATTGTGTACACACATAATCCACAATTTATTACTCAATTCAAAACCTCTTAGACTTAAATTCCTATATAGCAGTACTACCTCTTTATACTTATATAATATTTTAAGTATTTTTATTTTTAAGTTTTTCACATCTCTTTATATCCCTCCCCTCCTCTCATTATATTCATGTTCTTCTCTGAATAGTTTGTTACAAAAACATGGGCAAGATAGTGAGTACATTTCTTATGAAGCATTGTAGCCTCCTCCTTTGTTTACCCTTCCCATCCATTCCCATTCTCTCTCCCCCCCATCCAACCTTCCAGTCTCCCAAATTGTAAAGTTCGTTTCGACATGATAACTTGTACTTCTTATTGTTGCAACAGGTCCACCTGTATCCTTATTTAAACGACCTGTTTTCCCTTCCGCTCCACACATTATACCGACATCAAATACAGGAAAGCAGAGGTTATACTGTGGGGGAGGGGCTTACAAAGCAACAAAGAAATAATCTTAAAATTGCGTTAGAAACAAATGCATGAAAGAAAAAAACACATTTAAAATAGATATCTTAGGGTTCATTTTCCTAACATCACCTTATCTGACCTTCTCAGCTTGGCTTGGCTTACTTCACTTAATATAATTTTTTCCAAGTCTTTCCATTTCCAAACAAATGGGGCAATGTCATTCTTTCTGATGGAGGCATAGAATTCCATTGTGTATATATATCACATTTTCTTGATCCATTCATCTACTGAGGGCCATCTGAGTTTTTTCCAGATCTTAGCTTGGGTAAATAATGCTGCAATAAACATAGTTGTGCTGGTAGCTTTAGTGTGGTCTTGTTTGTAAACATTTGGGTAAATGCCCAAAAGTGGGACTGCTGGGTCATAGGTGAGCTCTATGTGGAGTCTTTTGAAGAACCTCCATACTACTTTCCAAAGTGGTTGAACAAGTTTACATTCCCACCAACAATGAAGGAAGGTCCCCTTCTGTCCACATCCACTCCAGCATCTGTTGTTATTAGAGTTCTTGATTTATGCCATTCTAACTGGGGTGAGGTGGTATCTCAATGTTGTTTTGATTTGCATTTCTTTTATGCCTAGGGAAATTGAGCATTTCTTCATGTGTCTATTGGCCATCCTTATTTCTTCTTCAGAGAAGTTTCTCTTTAAGTCATTAGACAACATATTTATTGGGCAGTTGTTTCTTTGAGGATTTGTTGTTGGGGGATTTAATTATTTGAACTCCAAATATATTTTAAATAGGAGACCATTGTCTGTTGTATGGCTAGTGAAGATCTTCTCCCAATCCATGGGCTTTCTATTGATCTTGCTAGCTATGTCCTTTGCCATGCAGAAGCTCTGCAACTTCATGCAGTCTCATTTGTCCAACCTTTCTTTGATTTGTTGTGTTTCTTGGTCCCTATTAAGAAAATTTCAGCCTGCGCCAAGGAGACCTAGGGTTTCTCCTATTCCATCCTGTAATATTATCAGGGTGTCTGCTTTGACTCTGAGGTCTTTGATCCATTTGGTGTTGATTCTGGTGCAGGGTGATATATAAGGATCTAGCTTTAGTTTTCTACAAGTAGCTAACTAATTTTGCCAGCACCATTTACTGAAGAGGCTGTCTTTCTTCCATTCTATTTTTTTTAGCTCCCTTATCAAATATTAGATGGCTATAGGTCTGTAGGATCATTTTTGGGTTTTCAGTTCGATTCCATTGGTCCTGAGGTCTGTTCTTGTACCAGAACCAAGCTGTTTTGATTACTATGGCTTTCTAGAAGAGTTTGAAATTTGGTATTGATATTCCTCCAGCAGGGTTCTTTCCGTTGAGGAGCGTTTTTGCTATTCGGGGTCTTTTATTGTTCCATAAGAATTTTTGGATTGCCTCTTCTATTTCCTTGACGAATGAGGTTGGCATTTTGATAAGTATCGCATTGAGTTAGTACATAGCATTGGGAAGTATTGCCATTTTCACAATGTTGATCTTTCCAATCCAGGAGCATGGTAGTTTTTCCCATTTTCTAAGTTCTGTTTTGATTTCCTTTTTCAAGATTTTAAAGTTTTCATCATAGAGGTCCTTCACTTCTTTGGTTAAGTTAATTCCTAGATATTTTATTTTTTTGTGGGGCTATTACAAATGGAGTTGCTTTCCTAATTTCAGCCCCACTTTTCTCATTGTTGGCATACAGAAAAGACATTGATTTTTGAGGGTTAATTTCATACCCTGATACTTTGCCAAAATTTTGAATAAGCTTGAGTAATTTGGGAGTGGAGTCTATGGGATTCTTTAAATACAAGATCATGTCATCTGCAAAGAGGGAGAGTTTTATTTCTTCTTTCCCTATTTGGATCCCCTTTATGTCTGCATCTTGTCTTATTGCTGTAGCTACACATTCTAGTACTAGGTTGAAGAGAAGTAGAGAGAGTGGACATCCTTGTCTTGTTCCTGAGTTAAGAGGACATGGCTTTAGGTTTTCACCATTAAGTATAATGCTGGCTGTAGGTTTGTCATATACAGCCTTTATTGTATTGAGGAATGTTCCATGGATTCCTAATTTTTCCAAATCCTTCATCATAAAGGGGTGTTGGATCTTTTCGAATGCTTTTTCTGCATCTATTGAGATAACCATTTGGTTCTTATCCTTGCTACTGTTGATGTGATGAATAATAATATTTGATTTGGTATATTGAACCAGCTTTGCATCCCTGCAATGAATCCTGTTTGATCATGGTGTTTGATTTTTTGGATGAATTGTTGAAGTAGATTGGCCAAAATTTTGTTGAGAAATTTTGCATCAATATTCATCAAAGAAATGGGTCTATAGTTCTCTTTCTTTGATGAGTCCCTGCCTGTTTTGGGATGAGGGTTATGATGGCTTCAAAGAATGTGTTCGGTAGTGAACTTTCTCTTTCAATTTCATTGAAGAGTTGGAGGAGCATTGGTGTGAGCTCAGCTTTGAAGGCCTTGTAGAATTCGACTGTAAAACCATCTGGTCCTGGACTTTTCTTAGCTGGAAGGTCTCTTATTGCTGTTTCTATTTCTATGCTTGATATGGGCCTGTTAAGATTGTTTAACTCATCTTGGTTTAGTTTTAGCATGTCAATATTTGCTAGGAAAAGGTCCATTTCTGCCAAGTTCTCAAACTTATTTGCATAAAGTTTTGAGAAGTATTCCCTTAAAATGTTTTGAATCTTGGCTGTTTCCATGGTGATGTTTCCATTCTTATCTCTGAGTTTATTTATTTGGGTGTATTCTCTTCTTTTTCTGATAAGATTTGCTAAGGGTCTGTCAATTTTGTTAACTTTTTCAAAGAACCAACTCTTTGTTTTCTTGATTCTTTCTATAGTTTTTTATATTCTAATACATTTAATTGTGATTTAATTTTAATTATTTCTTTCCATCTATTGGATTGGGCTTTATCTTGCTGCTCTATTTCAAAGAGGTTCAGATGTCTCATTAAATTGTTGGTTTCAGATCTCTCCAATTTGTTGATGTAGGAACTCCGAGCTATAAACTTGCCTCTGAGTACTGCCTCGGCTCTCTCCCAGAGAAGCTGGTAATTTGTGTGCTCATTTTTGTTGAATAGCATGAACATTTCAATTTCATTTCTAATCTCTTCCTTGACCAACTTGAGATTCAGCAGTGTGTTGTTTAGCCTCCATGTGTTACCAGAGTTTGTTGGTGGCTTTTGGGCTTGAGTTCTAATTTTATTACCTTGTGGTCTGAGAAAATTCAAGGTATAACTTCAATGTTTCTGAATTTGGACAAGTTTAATTTGTGGCATAAAATGTGGTCTATTTTAGAAAAATTTCCTTGTGCTGCTGAGAAAAACGTGTATTCTGATGCTGCTGGGTGAAATATTCGGTAGATGTCTGTTAAATCTAGTTGATCCATGCAGTTGTTTAGATCTGCGGTTTCTCTGTTAGGTTTTTGCCAAGTTGATCTAGCTTGTGGGGAGAGTGGTGTGTTAAAATCCCCAACAATTAACTTCTTTGTATTTCTGTGGGATTTGAGGGAAAGTAGTGTTTCTTGGATAAATTTGGGTGTTCCGTTGTTTTGCGAATAGATATTTAGAATTGTAATATCCTCCTGAAAGAGAGATCCCTTAATTAGTATGTAGCGACCTTCTTTATCTCTTCTCACAAATTTTAATTTGAAGTCTATTTTATCTGATATTAGGATTGCAGCTCCTGGCTGTTTATGGGGGCCGTTTGCTTGGTAGATTTTGTTCCAGCCTTTAACATTGAAAATGTGTTCGTTTTTAGGGGCAAGATGTGACTCCTGAAGGCAGCAGATAGAAGGATCTTGTTTTTTAATCCAACTAGACAGTCAATGTCGCTTAATTGGAGAGTTAAGTCCGTTAATGTTAAGAGATAGGACTGAGAGGTATTTGGGAGTTCCTGCCATGTTATCCACCTTCTTGGGGCTGGGAAAACTGAGTTCTTCCTATGGTTCTTGGATTCTCAGTTTGGGTGCAGTTTCTTGGCCTTTATTGTGGTCTTGTTGGTTTTCTATGTGTAGGACGTCTTTAAGAATGTTTTGTAGGGCTGGTTTGGTGGAGATTCATTGTTTCAATTTTTCTTTGTCATGGAAGGTTTTTATTTGGCCTTCAGTTAGATAGTAGTGTTTAGCTGGGTACAGTATTCTTGGTTGATATTTGTTTGTAGTGCACGGCGTACGTCATTCCAGGCTCTTCTTGCTTTGATTGTCTCTGTTGAGAAATCTGAGGTGATTCTAATTGATTTCCCTTTATAGGTGATTAATCTTTTCTCCTTGACAGCTTTAAGGATCTTTTCCTTGGTCTGAATTGATCCTGTGTGGATTATTATGTGATGGTTGGATGTCCTATTCTGGTCTGTTCTATTTGGAGTTCTAAAAGCTTTTTGTATTTGAATATGCCTATTTTTTTTCATCTTTGGGAAGTTCTCTGCTAGTATCCTCTTAAACAAATTTTTCTAGACCATTAACTTCTGTTTCTAGGTGCTCCTCTATACATTATCCTTAGATTAGGCCTTCTGGTGGTGTCTTCCAAGTGATGGATAGATCTCTCATATTTCTTGGACTTGTCTTGGATGGTTGTATGTTCTTTCTCTGTAATGTCCAGGGTGTCTTCAATCCCCAAGATTCGATCTTCTGCATGGTCTAACCTGCTGTCAATACATTCTACTTTGTTTTTTTATTTCTTTTCCTTTTATTTTTTCAGCTTTCATGGCTTCAAATTCTTGTTGCTTTGTTTTAGATCTTGTATGAACTTCTTTACTTCCTTAATTTGGTGTTCAGTGTTTGTTCTCAAATCACTTAGTTGATTTTTTATGGTTTCCTTGGACTCCCATTCCTTCTGTTGGTTTCCATTCACGATTCCCTTGGTGGTCTCCCTGACTTCTTTCAGCTCTTTGTTAATGGATACCATGAATGCCTTTAGTGATGTTTGTGTATTCTCATCCTGCTCTCTCAATTCCTGTATTACTCTTTGCTTAGCTTTCTCCTCTTCGTGAGATTCCTGTAGTTCTCTTTGAGTGTTCTCAGCCTGCTCATGCAATTCCTGCCTTTCTCTTTGTGTATTCTCAAGCTGCTCATGCAAATCCTGCTTCAGTTTTTGAGTAGCTTCCTCACGCTCATGATATTCCTGTATAAACTTTTGAATTGCCTCCTCTCTCTCCCTATCACACTCATAAAGAGTCCTTTGTATGATTTCAATCTTTTCATTTATCATGTTTGCCATCAGTGTTTGTAGAACTATTTGGGAACTCTCCTCTGCATTATTCATTATCTGTTCTGTCCCCTGGTTATCATGAGTGGGAGTTGAGATACTGGACTTGCCATTTTTCTTGTGTTTTTCCAGCTTACTCTGCCCATTTTGGATGAAATTAACACCAGTTTTGTGCTAGAACACTACCTTAAGGCAAGCATCAACCAAAGTCTGTATTTTCACAGTCAATAGTCTGCAGATATAATTTAGTTCATCAGATACATCTATTCAAGATCAGACAACTGTATATTAATGTGCTACGAACCCCATAGAAGAATTTGGTAAACCAGAAATTATTAGGGTTAGGAAGAGATGTGGGTAAAAAATAGGAATAGAGTGATGTGGGAAAGCACAGGGAGTGTTAACTATATCCTAATCTCAAAGCAGGAAATAGGTTGGATAGGATGAAAGTAGAGGGAGAGAAAAAAAAGAAGAAAGAAAAAGGCAACCAAAAGAGACCAGAAAAAAAATAGAAAGGTAAAAATTAAAAAATATTATTAAGATTGAAAAACAAACTATCCAAGAACATGAATATAATGAGAGAGGGGGAGGGATATAAAGATGATGTGAAAAACTTAAAAATAAAAATACTTAAAATATTATATAGGTATAACGAGGTAGTACTGCTATTAAGGAATTTAAGTCTAAAAGGTTTTAAATTGAGTAATAAATTTGTCTATTAAGTGTGTACACAATGGGGAATAAGGTCTAATAATCCACTGTGGGTTTATCTGAGGATATGCAGAACAGCAATTAAGTCATGTAAAGAAGAACGAAAGAGAAGAACAGGTAAAAAGGATAAGAAACAAAGAAAAAAGATCAGAAGTTCAGTAGAGCTAAGCAAATACAAAACAAAACAAAAACAAAAATAAAGAAAAACACACACAAACTTATACCCCTACAATAAAATTCTAAGAGGAAAAAATTACTAGAAAAAATTTTTTTCAAAAAAGGTAAAAATTAAAGATTAAAAAAAAATTAGAAAAAAAATTTTTTTAAAAAAGGTAAACAAAAAATTATTTTTTGTGAGGGTTGGGAAAAATCCGGTATCTCCCTTGTGTCTCTAACCAGCCTCTTGTTGGAGTCTCTGGTCTGGTGTGTTCCTGTGGCTTGGTTGGTTACTTAATTCAGTTTCTTTGAATAGGCAGAAAAATGCTCTGTTTTCCCCAATGTTTTGCGATCCTCCTCCCAGGTTAGTTCAATGGGAGGGAGATCTGCTTTTTCCTCAATTTTGGAGATGCTGTGATGAGTCTAGGTTCCGGGTAGAGTTGAGGCCTTTCAGTAAACAGTAGCTTTTCCCGGGGGCTGGTTTGTGAGAAAATCACAGAGCCCAGCCTGGAGCCACTCTCAGGGTTTCTGTTTACTGAATTTCAATTGATTGTCCAGGCTGCTAAAGGGAGGGGTAGCCTCTTTCTTTGATTACCTGGTGGAGAAAGCCACTCCTAGGGCTGGTGCCCGAGGTGGGTGACTTTTCCCTGGGTGGAGCTGAGTCTGGCAGGTCATTTAGGCTCTTGTGACCTGCTAGATGACTCTAGATTTATTCCAATGCCTGAATTGGAGCTAGCAGCTCCACCAAGCTTTGTCGGTGTCCAAGATGGTGATTTCCGGTACTGATGGGGGGGGGGAGGGTGGTCTTCCCTCCTCTGTTCCCTGAGAAGGAGTGAGGATGTTAGGCTTCTACTCATGCCGAAACTTGGTTCTTGGGTCTTCTCTGGTCTGCAAACTGTGGGATGAATTTTTCTTCTCCTTGTCGGTTCTTGCTGGTGTTTAGTGGAATCCGCTCACCTGCCAGGTATGGCTCCTTTGTCCCGGACTCTCTGTGATTCAGGTGTGGCGGCTGTAGTCGCCACCACCACCGCTGCCGCCGCCGCAGCAGCTGCTGGCAAATGCTCAGAGCTGTCTCCTTGCCTGTGTTTTCTCTCTCTGGCCTTACTCTTTGTCCGTGAAGGCACTTGGTGTGATTCTCTGGCTTAGAACTCTTCACTGTAACTCTAAAACTGCTTTCTATGTGAGAGCTTGTTTAGCTTCCAGCTTCTCGTCTGCCATCTTCCTGAACTCGCATCTTTTTAAAAAAATAGTATTTTGTTTGCTCTATTAATTGATCAGAGGAATGGATTTTGTGGCAAGCAAGGTCATTACTCATCTGTCTCTCTCTTTGTCTCTCCCTTTCTTGGTTCTCATAGATAATATGATTGCCCAATAATTATCCTAATTTATTTTGCTTTCATATTTTTGGTTGCAGCATTTCACTTTTTGCTCTGCCATTTCCCAAATCATTTATATAGAAGGCGTTATTTCCTATTTTCTCATTCCTAGAATAAGCTTCACATGAAGACATCACTTGTCCTCATTTTCAGTGTATACATTTGAATGCGGAAGAACATCTTTCCTCTGCTCTCCATCAATTCCCTGCTCTCCAGTTAGAATAATTTCGAATAGTAAAATTGGAAAAAGAGAAATGGTGAATAAACAGATGCAGAAAATTCACTGGATATTTCTGACCAGTTCAACCAATGTGAACTATTAGGGAAATACATGGACACCTCATTCCCACTGGCACTCAAAGTCTCTGGTTTGGCAATTCTTAGGAATATGAGGAACAATATAAAAAAGTAAGGAATGATATCAATTGCAAGAAAAAAAGTGGAGAAGGATCCAAGCAAATTTCTTCATTGGGCTGCCAAAAATATTCGGCTCACTACAGTGCAGTGATTTCTTTCCCAAAAGGCCACTCATGTGAATAGTAGGGATCCGTCCTCATCGAGAAGCCTACAGTGGACACTTACACATTGTCAGTGAGTTGGTGTCTCAAACGGCACATGCAATAACTGTAGATGACTGGACACCCCTGCACATATATGTGCATATATGTGGAATAATATTAGAGTGGCTTCTTTCTTACTTCATCATGATACAGAAACCAATGCCCAAACTAAAGGCCTCTTGGCCCCCTTACATCTTGCTGCTGAGAATTGAGATAGTAAAGATATGCTGGATCTCCTTTTGTTGAACCATTATATAAAACCAGGCATGAAGAACAACATAGAAGAAACTGCATTTGATATTGCCAAAAGAATAATTATGTATCACTACCTCTATGAAGTTGTGGAAGGCTGTACAAATTGTTCACCTAAGTCCTAATGGTCGGGTTACGTTTCTTAAATTTCAAAAATGCAAGTCCATCTTTTGTGTCCCTACAAAATATTTTCACAATCCAAATAAGAGCAATATCTTTTTTTTTTATTTTGGTCGGTCATGGGGTTTGAACTCTGGGCCTGGGAGCTATCCCTGTGCTCTTCAGCTCAAGGTGAGAGCTCTACCAATTGAGCCACAGCTCTACTTCCAGTTTTCTAGAGGTTTATTGAAGAGTACCACAGACTTTCCTTCCCAGGCTGGATTTGAACCATGATCCTCAGATCTCAGCCTCTTGTGTAGCTAGGATTATAGGCATGAGTGCCTGCCAACACCAATATTTTACTGTAAAAATTCATGGATTCCGCGGAATTCTTTAAAGTGAATTGCCTGCATTGTATGTCAAAATGTATTCAGTAGTTTTTGTATACATGTATAATGATTTCTTCAGAGATTGTGATTTTCAATCAGAAATAATTTTAACTTACCTGTTGAAATGAGTAGTACAGAAAATAAAATATTTCTGGTGCTTGTCTGAAAAAGTATATTTTAAAATATTCTATATTCTATGTTTGCATAATGTTGATATTGATCAATCTATTGCTCACATTTGCAATTTTTTTTTGTCAATGACTATCTTAAATTTTTTGATTTGGAATTTGATTGTACTCTCAATTATTTATTGATAAGTCCAAAGGTGATGGCTTTTTCAAGTACTTATTTATCCAACTGTGTTAGCTCTGTGGACCTAATGGATTCAAAGTAAGCGTTGCTTAAGATCTACTTCTAAACTTCTTCAGCTGACATTTTCCCAAATGATGTGTTACTGGCACAAATGTCTACCTCAGCCTTTATACTTCTTCCATGTGGGAACAGACCAACCAGAATATCTTACGCTGACAGCATAGATTGTTTTACTGGAACAAAACTAATCTTGTTTACAAGGGATCATAGAGAGATGAACAGTTCAAACAGAACTGTTCAGACTAGAAGGTATTTTATCAAAATATAATGGTTTATTATACCTTCCATTTCAAAAGTAGCTGAAGCCAAGAAGGTGAAAAAAATTTTGGTATGCATGATTACTTAATGTCCTGGCCTGTCTACCATCCAACCAGGCAGGAACTTACACTACTGCCTTTTTATCATCAAATATTTTCATAGTTGCAGGAGAAGTCCATATGTTTCTCCTCGTTATTAGGCATTAAAATGATAATGCTTTAATCACAGTGTTTCCTATTGCCTCCATGCTGTAAATCTACAAATGTTAAAGCTTTAGCTCTAACTCTATCAAACACTGAGGTAGAGATAATGGATTAATACTTTAAAACAGATTTGCCTTTGATACAGTAACTACAACAGAACAATGCAAAACGTGTGCCTTTTAATTATAGTATATATAGTTATATATTTTATATTCATATGTGCTGATTTTATATTTCACACAGTGAAACTTACTAGAATTAGTTGATAATTTTACAAATAAATTGATATTTATTTATTCCAATAAATAGAATTGAAATAAAAATAATTAGGTTTAAAATATGTATTAGAATTTAAAAAGTATCAATGCAATATCTTTAGTATAACCTTGTGATATATTCTGTTCTTGATCTTCTGAATCCACATGGCAAAAAAAAATGTTTTCCTCTAATCTATAATGGATTTTGCTCTGCTGCTCTGTTTATTGCTTTAAATCGCTTGTCCCAAAATGTTTTTCTCCATATTTCTGAAGCATTCCTACTGATTATACCCAAATTTTGCTAAGATGTCTAAAACACATTATTCCTCTTCAGTACCCATGGGTCCTATGTTCCCAGGTCCCAGTTACCTGCATCATCAGATGCCAGGAGCAAGACTTCTCACCAAGGCCCATGCAACATGTCAACAACAAAGTAATTCAAGACCCATCTCAATTTCTCATTTCCTATATTTCAGGGCCCCAATTCCTTGAGATGCAGTAAGCAATTGTGAAATGCAAGGCAACTTAAAATGAAGGATGAGATGACAAAATTTCAGAGAAAGTACTGTAATTCTAACATTCAACTTATAGATGACCAGCCCATATGAGTGAACAAGTTCACAAACTGTCATAAGCTTATATTTAACACCCCTCCCCTATGATTAATGAAAGATTTTATTCCAACATAAGTGGGCCAAAAAATAGTTCCTGGAAGGATAGATCCATAATTGGTCTACCAAAGACCAGAAAACTTACTTAGAGGTCAAATGTAATTCAGAAAAACATTTGAAGCACTAAGGAGTGCTTCAAAACACTCGGACTTCAGTACAACATGGTTCTGTGGTATAAAAATGTCACTCTCAAACCAATGATAATCTACATTGAATCTCCTGAAAGTGTATTCCTTTTCAAATAAACTTTTAAAAATCACATTCGCCAAAATAACATTTGACAAGTTGATGATGCTTAGTGACATTACAAGTTTTTCAAGTGCAGGGAGCAAGTTACAATAGAGTTGAATTATTACACAGCACTAATGCCAAACACGTTCAATCATTCATTAAAGTATAGAAATAGTACCACCCACAATTTGTGTTTTTCAGTAAGGGCCTCCCAGAATTGTGTTTAATCGATCAGCCTCTTAAATTTCAAACTCAAATGTTAGCTAATAAATTTCATCATTTAATAAGGTACATTTTAAAAAGTCACAAATAGTTGCCTTATCATATGTTATTTTAAGTTTTCCCTTTGTCTAACATAGTAAGAAATATAACATTAAGTCTTGAATAGGGGTACTCATCAGAGATATGACAAACATAATATATGTCTTCTATTTCTATCATATTTCTCTCGGAATAAATTGTAATTTTCTTCTTTTCCCAAAACTTATAGGTAGTAGAAAATATTATTCCATGTAAAATAAAAGAATCACACCATTGTACAAAGCCATTTATAAATATTTGTAGTTAGGAATACATTCTAAGCCATTTTTAACTTTCTTTTTGGCTAAAGATTAATCTTCCAAATGGATGAGAATAAAATCATGTTTAGGTGCTTCACGTCTCCAGTCTTGCAAATTGTTGCTGCAGATGAATCAATTACGGAAATAAAAGCTGACATCAGTTCAAGAATATGCATGATTGAAAGTCCATGGAATGTATATAAACCTTTCAAAGTATTAATAGAGAGTTTAACAGAATGACTATCAGGAAGTTTCAACCAGAGAGGAATTATAGTAAAGACATAGAATGAATGAAAAATGAACAAGGGGCAAGTACAGCTAGAATACTCAATGTACACATATGATAAAGGAAGTGGTAAATTGAAAATAAATCTTGGAGAAAGGGTTGGTTGAGAATGATGGAAGGAGTGACTCCGATCTAGGAGCATTGGACAATTAGATAGATATATTTAATTGTGAAACAATTGCACAATCTTTTAAAATTCAGTTAAAAAACACAACAAGAAACAAAAAACACTCAAAAATCACAACCATCAGCAAGCTCCAGAGAGTATGAATATGACCTCTCAAAATTTTAATCAGTTAATGAAGGGCAGTTTTTGGAAAAGCAAACAAAGCTGTTCAAAGAGGGAAATTTGGGATAGGGGATAATTTTGAAGAGAATTAAATAGATTGTCTAAGGTTATATATCACCTACATCTGCTGCAAATAGTATCTTTCTTCTACGAGTTTTCTGTCTGAACTGGATAATCCAGTCCTGAGACACATTTGGTAGCTTGTGAGGATAGAATGGAAGAAACAAGACGAAGATCCCATTACTCCACTGGAGAGAAAACAATACTATTTTCTCTAATCTCTCTTCACTACTCTTTCTTCATTCTTTTAAGTCAATTGATTTTGAATTATATTTTTCCTTCTTTCTTATGGCAAAGTAATTCATTAAATATTATTTTCCATTTTCTTCTTTCATGCTGTTTAATTGGCCAAGTGAGTCCATTAAACTTCCCTCTTGCATTTGGTTGCCATGAAACAACATCTAAGTTAATGAGGAGAAATCTAATGTAAAACTTTGTCTCCAGAAAACAGTCCAAGAAGCTGTGATGACAAATATTTGGCTATATTTTTTTTCTTTTACCTTGAAAGACTTCTTGTGTCTAAAGTTCCAACAAAAATAAGTACTCCATCACTTGTTGGTTCAATCAGAATTGTCTAACCTCAAAGATATATTTTGCTAACAACATGCTTATAGGAAACAAAAGAATACTGCACTTTTATCTTCTCTCTTAAGATTCTCCTTAGATACCATATCAGGAACAGTGAAGTTATTCTATGCAAAATTATTTCAATAGATTATTTTTCTCTTGATCTATTGAGGAGACTCGAGTTAAATCACCCATACTTTGGAAGACAGTGTCTGTTACAAAAGGACAATGCTTCTATGTCCTCCTCTTAGCTCTTGTCGGAGTTCCAATTAATCAGAGCTTCTTGGCTTCATGTCTAGTGAACCTGAAGGACTATACGGGCTCCACCACTGCTACGTCTTCATTATTTCTCTTTTAAAACTCTTTAATTGCCTCATTTGGATGTGGAATTTATCTTCATGTCTTCATTCAATCAGTTCTGCATTGCAATGAGCCAAATGGGCTCTGTAAACTTACTTTAGGGAGTAAAGATACTAATACAATTTATATTAAAAATTTTGGACTCCCTTCACTGCTGAAGACAATACGCTTCGCTAAGTCTTCTAAGAAAACTTTTTAAATTAACTTTTCCATTTTCTCAATTCTTTTCTGAACTTTTTGGCATATGTAATAAGAGAAGTCTTCACTATCTCATATTTATAAGGATATTATTTTTGTGAGCCACTTAGAAATGTGAAATCATTCGTTTGAAGTATCCAATCAGATTTTTTTCTGTGTTTCAATGCTTCACATCCAAAGACATTGTGGAAAGTGTTAAAAACAAAAATGTGTAATCCCAACACCTTCTTTCATTGTGAAGGGCACTTTCTCCCTAAATATTTTGACTCAAATTATCTTTTTCAAAGAATTAAAGTTTGGTAATTAAAGGTAAATTCACAAATTTTGATGCCTTATTTTTTTAAGAACTTTGAATTTAAATTCCAATACAACCTTGTTTCAAACAGTGAGAATATAGTTCCTGGCTAAGACAATTCCAAGGGAACCTACAGGATTTACATCAAGGTTTCTCAGGTTTGTTTTTTTAGTGTGAAAAAGAGCCATCTTCATCCACATTGCTCCCTCTCTACTACGTCTGCTTGGATTTCTTTGCATGAAAGCCTATTCTTCCAGGCAATTTTAAATTTTCTTAATAGGCTAAGTTGTTAAAATTTTGACCAATTAAAATATACCTGTAATAACTTTAAAACTCTTGAAAATACTTTATCAGAACCGCGAATTCACCGATCTTAATTCCACCTTTACCATCAAAAAGTTAACATGCTGTTTTCATGATATAGTATCCAGTGGCTTTGTTATGTGTATATATAACCATATTAGCTGATGATAAGAAAAATGAATTCCAAGATATGGAACCAGATTTTTTCATTTGTGGTTGTTTTTGATGAACTATGTGATTTCTGTTTTCTTTGGGTTTTCGCCCTATGGTTTATCCCTGCTGTATTTCATTTTGTATTGTATATACATTTACCTTAATTAGTGAAGGGAAGGGGAAAAGCATAATGGTGAGACAAAGGACAAAAGGCAAACCAATGTAGTAGCAATACTCACAAGACAATATGTTGGAATGTACATTACAACTTGTGAGGGGTGAAGGGATGAAGGAAAACTGTGAGAAAAATGAGAAACGGTTAACAATTTGAAAAGTTATTATTTATACCTTACAATTACTGTAACCCCACTGTACATCACTTTGATAATAAAATTGAAAAAATAAGCTGCGTAAAATATAATTTCACTGTATTGGCACAGTAAATAATATTCTTTATGTAGTAATATTTTAAAAATCAATACTATTTGGCATCTAATTTGAATTAATTACCCCTTCTTTATCAGAGGGTCAGCAACTTGAATGTTATCCAACTAGACAATATTTTCACAATATGCTTGCCAAATTTTTCAAACAGGAATAAATTTAGTGCTTTCTCATTCTAAAACAGAAAACAGTTTAGTGCTATGGAAACCCATAATTTTTAAAAGTAAGTAAGTTTTTAAGAGGAAAGAATATATGTGTTCTTCAAAATTCTCATGACTAATAACTACTCATTTTTAAATTCTCAACATTCCTGAGAGATTCAAAACAGTACCTGTTTGCATGTTATGTAATTCTGCAATAGATGCAGTTTCCAATGGGGTGTTACAGATTAAGAAGTCAACAGAAAAATAGCCACATTCTGGTAGAGGATAAAACTATGAAGCATGTGTAATAATTAATTCTTCAAGAGTAAGCAATTGTTTATCAGAGTAAGCTATTATTTCTATGACCATCAATCTAAAGATTTATGCCATAAAGTCATCCTAGCCCAACATTTTCCAACTTGTAAGGGGCACCTAAAATTCCTTAATTCACATCATGAATACCTTATCTCTATTTTGAGAAAATACTAAACCTCTGCTAATGTGAGGCTCTCCTTGTTCTGAAAAGAACACCACAATAAACTGAGCTGCATCATTTTTCCTCCACTGGTATTCTTGAGATCAGAAAACTTGCAAATATTATTTATATTTATACTTTTTTAACTATCATAAATATTCAGGATGCTAAGACAGGAAAATTATGGTTCAAAGCCCATCCAGACAGGAAGGTTTCTTAGAATCTTATCTCCAAAAAACTTCTCCACAAAAGCCAGACTCAAGTGGCACTGAGGTTGAAGTGGTAGGGCATGGGCCTTGATCATAAACAGGCTCAGAGACACTGCCCAGGCTAAGAGTTCAAGCTCTAGGATGAACCAATAAAACTGAAAACAAACCCCAAGCCTAGCATTTTTCTACATGTATACAGTGGCACTTAAATAAGGAAATGGCTTCCTGTGTTACATATTGGTAGAAGAAAGTAGATGTCACACAATTACTCTCTTCATACCATATTAAACCAAACCCTTAAAATTTTGGTTTTTCTATATGCATAAATTAATGTCATCCATTTGTTGGCAACTCTGTCTAGATTATTCACATTAACATGGTATACATGAACTGTGGGAATTATCTATTAACTATGTTCTAATTATAACACTCTTGAAAGAATACTAGGCAAATAGAATGCCAGAATCATTTGTGAATTTTTCAATTAATCCCTCTACTTAAAAAGAATATTGTAGTATCCTATAGGATATGAAATTACAAACAAAACCAAAAAATATATTTTAAATGTAAATTCTAATTTAACAAGGTCTACAAAATCCTACATTAGACGAACTTTGCTATTTCTCCAGATTTAAGCTTTTGTAATCCTTCAACATTTATTTGGAATCCAACAGAATGAGGCTTTCTTACTTTTGCAAATTTTTGGATGGAAATCATGAACTATTTTGCATCTAGGAATGTTCTGTAATGATGAGAGCATTTAAAACACAAGTGAGGATATATATGAGTTGCATTCAATAGGAAACTTGACTTCTCAGAACATAATGAAAAAATTAACCCAAACTTCTGTGTATTCCTTTCTTGTTGTTTAGTTTGTTTTACTGAGACAAAATTATTCTACTTGGTCCAGGGAAGGTATCGTTATGTAATTCCACTATCTAACCTCCTGTCTGAGTGCTAGAATTCCACGCTTGTAGCACATTGCCCTGCCATAGTTCTTTATTTAATCTAGAAGCGGACTAGCAATTTTGAACTTCTCCTATGATCTTATCCACTAGACTGAATGCTCAGACTGTTTATGTACTGTTTTCAAATATGTTTTAACATTTGACACAGGATATGCACATTTTCAGATGCACCTGCAGGATTCCCTGATTCTTCCACCATGGATCCTATCCCGTTAATAATGATTGCTTGACTCTCTGAATATCTCTGGTCACTAAATATGTAATATTCTCAACTTCTGGGGGAAAGTTTACTTGAAGTCTTGCTAATATTAAAAATTATCACTTGATTCTAGTCTTACTCAGGACCTATTTTCTATTTTTCTACATATTCTGAGAGTTGTTTCATTTGTTTATTTTTGTGTGCACCCATAAGTGCCTCTGTGTGTATGTGTATGTCTGTATGTATGTATGCAAAAATCTAAAGCTGTTATTCAGCAATCTTGCTCTGACTGGCATTCCAGGTTTTGGCTGGTTAAATATAGGTAGTGTCTCAAAGCCTATACTGTCCAAGCTGGATGAAAATTGAACTTCCCAGACTCCTTTACATTCTTAGGTTTTATTTTTCTAGGAGTATCAACTTTTAAACTTCAAACACTTTTGTGAGTGTAAAGTCTAACCTGTGCCCCAGATTTTTAACTCAAGAATTCATATAAAGAGATGAACACATTCATTACATATCCTGAGTGTACATTGTTAGATATGTGATCATAAACCAAGTTGTTGTGAGCTCGGAGGATTGGGGTTTAAAGCCATCATGGGTAGGAAAGTCCTGGAGACTCTTTTCTCCAATAATTACCAGAAAACTGGAAGTGGCACTGTGGCTCAAATGGAAGAGCTCTAGCATCGGGCTGCGTTTCAGAGGAACAGCACCCTTTCCCATATTTCAAGTGCCATGAATAACAACAAAAAAAAATATAAGAAAAGGAAAGAAAAAGAAATGTGATCTTAGCCACCAGGTTCATTGCTAGTATAATTCCTGTTCTTTCAAGATGGACTCTTTTTTTCCAGTTAAGTCTATTCTCCTATATCTGACTTGCATTGGAAACAGAATCATTCTTCCATTCTCCTTTTTGCACATTTACATGATTAGCAAGCGTGATTTAGAAAGGGAGTGGCTTCATGTTTCATGTTCCACTAAGGAGTAATGCTTTCTCTATATCACTCTCATAAATCAACATACTAGACTTGGCTTTATTGTTTCAATGTTTTCTTTTTTTTTTTTTTTTACACATTTTCTTTTTTTAATTGTGAAAATACTGTACAGAGGAGTTACAATTACATGGGCAAAATAATGAGTACATTTCTTATCAAGCATTGTAGCCTTCGCCTTTGTTTCCCCATCCCATCCCTTCCTATCCTCCCCCAACCCCAGGCTCCCCACCCAATCCTCCTTTCCCACCCTCACGAAAGTTGTAAAGTTCATTTTCCACATAATGACTTGTACATCTCATTGTTGCAATGGGTCCACCTGTATCCCTATTTAAACGATTTGTTTCTCCCCTTCCTCTCCACAAATTATACCGACATCAAATACAGTGAAAGCAGGGGTTATACTGTGTGGGAGGGACATACAAAGCAGCAAAGAAATAATCTTATAAATGTGTTAGAAACAATCACATGAAAGAAAAAAACATTTGAATACATATCTTAGGGTTCATTTCCCTAACGTCACCTTATCTGATCTTTTCTGCTTGACTCAGACATATACTAGTTATTGCAAATAAGGGAAACCATGGGACCTATGTTTCTTTGGGCCTAGCTTACTTCACTTGATATAATTTTTTCCAAGCCTTTCCATTTCCTAACTAATGGGACAATGTCATTCTTTCTAATGGAGGCATAGAATTACATTGTGTATATATACCACAAAATGACATTGCCCCATTTGTTAGGAAATGGAAAAACTAGGAAAAAATTATATTAAGTGCAGTAAGCCAGGCCCAAAGAATCATAGGTCCCATGGTTTCCCTTATTTGCAGTATCTAGTATATGTATGAGTCAAGCGGAAAACGTCAGATAAAGTGATGTCAGGAAAATGAACCCTTAGATATGTATTTTCAGGTTTTTTTCTTTCATGCATGTGTTTCTAACGCATTTATAAGATTATCTCTTTGTTGCTTTGTATGTCCCTCCCCCACAGTATAACCCCTGCTTTCACTATATTTGATGTCAGTATAACTTGTGGAGCAGATGGGGAAAAACCAGTTGTTTAAGGATACAGGTGGACCTGTTGCAACAATGAGAAGTACAAGTTGACATGTCCAAAACGAGCTTTACAACGTCGGTGCGGGGGGAGGGGGAGGGGGGAGAAGGAGAAGGATTGGGGGGGAGGGGGGAGGCTGGGAAGGGATGTGAAGGGTAAACCAAAGGAGGAGCCTGCAATGCTTGGTAAGAAATGTACGCATTATCCTTCCCATGTAATTGTAACCCCTCTGTACAGTATGTTCACAAATAAAATTATATTAAAAAAATGAACTCTAATAACAACAGATGCTGGAGGGGATGTGGACAGAAGGGAACCCTACTGCATTGTTGGTGGGCGTGTAAACTTGTTCAACCACTTTGGAAAGTAGTATGGAGGTTCCTCAAAAGACTACACATAGAGCTCCCCTATGACCCAGCAATCCCACTTTCGGGCATTTACCCAAATGTTCACAAACAAGACCACACTAAAGCTACCAGCACAACTATGTTTATTGCAGCCTTATTTACCATAGATAAGATATGGAACCAACCCAGATGCCCCTCAGTAGATGAATGGATCAAGAGAATGTGGTATATAAACACAATGTTTTCTTATTTGTAGAGTCTTCTATATTGTATTGAACACTTATACATATACACAGAACTTCTTTTTCCCCTATAATTGCTATTGTTTCTCTGACTGTTAACTCATGTACACTTGGGAAATGCACAGCACATAGACTCAAAAAAATGATCTGGGAACCTTCTTCCCATTTAAAATTCACGTTAATTTGCAGAGCACGTAAGAAGTTTGAACAAAATGTTCTCATGGATAATGTATTTATAAGCAATTTAAATTTCATTTCTCTTTACTAAGTTGTCTCTAAAACATGTGTTACCTCATGTCCAAAATTGTCCTTGTGCTATTTCAGTGAAGCCAGAAAGCATTCATTTTTTTTCTGGAGATGAACCATAGATTGTTACTGGAATTAAGTGGAAGTAACTGTTACTGGATGTGGAAAATGATCCCAGGAGAGGAATTGAACATAGAGAAATGACAAAGTTCAAGTTAACTATTGCTTTCCTTTTACTGTACAAAAAAGGGATCCAAGGCTGGGAGGAAACTCTGTCCCTGACTTTTTTGAGTGTGTCTTTAACTCATATAAAACGTGTCTGTAAAGTTCTGGTTGAGAGTATTACAAAAGGAAACAATATGTCATTTGAAGGCCAGTATAGAACAAAAGGAAGTAACTTTGTTTCAAAAATGTTCTATTGCAAAGAACAAATATATGGAGGTTTTAAAGTGTCTTATGGATGGATGTTTCACTCCTGAGATGATTCTCTTGTTGCAGTAATCGGTTATCAATTCCTTTAGTCTGGTCCTGAGTTTTCCATAGCAATAAGGATTCCAAAAAAGCAGGATCCAGTGAGTATGATCAGCAAAAGCAGCCTCTTCTAGGATCACCATATTTTTAGGAGAGTCCCAAAGAAATACCTAGGGTTGGTTTTGTTTGCTTGTTTGTTTAGTTTGTGCTGGTTCTGGGGCTTGAAGTTAGGGACTGGCCCCTGTCCCTGAACAGTTGTCTTTCTTTCCCACCTGGCCCAAAGTTAGTACTCCATTGCTTGAGCCAAAACTCCACTTCTGCCTTTTTTGGTGTTTAATAACAGATAAGAGTTTGACAGACTCTCTTGCCTGGGTTGGTTTTGAACTAAGACAGTATGGACTTCTTTTTTGAACCAAGAAATATTAGATGAAAGTTTATTATAAAGCTATACTACTTGACAATTTTTAAAGAAGAGAAAATGTTTAGCAAAGAAGCCATAACAAATAACTCAGCAAACGTAGGTGCACTACTAAATCATTTGGGAAGATTACTATTGACTTCATCATTCCTTTGGGGAAATTTAAAGCCATATTTGCAATTTTTATTGGTTGTGAAGATTGAACATTGATCCTGGGCACTGTTTCTCAGCTCTTCAGCAAAACTTGAGCACTCTACCACTTTAGCTCCATCACCACTACCGGGTTTCTGGGGTTAATTGAAGATAATTGTTTCATGGACTGTCCTGACTAGGCTGGCTTTGAACCACAATCTTCTGGTCTCAACCTCCTGAGTAGCTAGGATTACAGGCATGAGCCACCAGCACCCGGCTCATATTTGCATTTATGTGCACTTAATGTCACTATGTAGACAATGAATGGAAATCTGAACCAAATGATGTGACATTGAAGCATTTCAGAATTGAGGTAGCAATAAATATGTCCTCCTTTCCCATTTTGTTACATTAATGACTCATGAGCTATGGGACTCTTACATTAGCATCCTTTCATCTTTGTAGGTGTATTTAGTATCAGAAAATGTTCATAGAAAATATAGAAAGACAGATTTTTAGAAAGCAAAGGAGGTCAGGTATGAAAGAACAGCATAGAAGGACATACTTTTATCACACAGAGATTAAGAACTTGCCTAGGAGATTTTGAATGCTAAAGGCAATAAGGAATAAACCTAGTTCACAACTAGTTCTTCAATAACCAAAAATGGTTCCCTAGAACGTTTTCTGCTATATCTTAGTTACTATCATTTTTTCTTTCCATCTGGAATTATTCTTTCTCTTCTGTCACAACTGTTAATAAGCCTCTGCCCTTTTGGTGCGATGACTTGCCAAAAGAGTTTCCAAATCTCAGTTACACTACCCTTCTCATTGTGATTAGCAGTGACCTCACTCAAAAGCCTGGAATCTTTGACTTTCCAGAATTAATCTTCACCTGACATCTAAGCACATTCCTGGCATTAATTGCCATCACCTAATGAAAAAAAAAAAGTTTTTTTTCAACACAGTATCCTAACACAGGTAAAGTACATGAATTAGGGACTATTGTCAGGTATCAGTATGTAAGGAGCAATTATATATTCCAAGTATGGGTTCTTTATTTTGCATTTACTAACTAAATGTGCATTGTTGTTGTTGTTGCTGTTGTTGTTCTGGCAGTCCTGGGGCTAAAACTCAGTGCTTGGGAATTATTCCTCAGATTCTTTTTTTTCCTCAAGGCTAATCTTCCACCATTTGAGGCACAGGACCACTTCCAGTGTTTCCTTTTCAATTTATGTGGTACTGAGGAATTGAACCCAGGGTGTCATGCATGCTAGGCAATCACCATACGATGAAGCCACATTCCCAGAACCCTAAATGACTTTCTTAAGATGGCATTACATTTTCATTCTGTAACAATGTATCATAATTTTAATCAGAAATTTTTGTGAGAAAAGAGCATTGAACACAATACTGAGTCCAGTAAGGCTAGATAGACAATGGATAATTGTCACAGTGGAGCCAGAGCACAGAGGGACTTACCTCATGGAGCTGGTACAATAGACTGAGCGAGACAGCTCCTGACCCACAGCCTACCTCCAGAATGAGAGGGCCACCTTGGTACCAACCACATGGAGATGCTGGGTCACCTCCTCCAGCACCCATTGAATCAGTTCCTGAGAGAGAAAGAGAAAGAAAGAAGGTCATAATTACACTTAAGCCAGGTGCCGGTGGCTCAGGTCTATAATCCTAAGTACAATGGAGGCTGAGATATGAAGATCATGGTTTATAGCCAGCCTCGGCAGGAACACCTTTGAGACTCTTATCTAAAAAAACCACCAGGAAACTGGAAGTGGTTCTGTGACTCAAGTGGTAGAGTGCTAGGTTTGAGTTGAGGAGCTCAGTGAGCTGCCCCAGGCCCAAAGTTCAAGCCACATGACTTAAAATAAGTGGATTTCCCACCACAAGAAGTGGACTGAATAGCACCCATTGTCCTAGGGAGCATGGCCGAGATGTCAGGCCGAGCTTCCTGTCAGCTGGGAATCATTAGTAGGTCACCTGGCTTCTCTGTGCTTCAGTTTTACCATCTTCAAAACTGAACACAGTGAAGGATCCCATTACTCATAGGGATAGGGTAATAAAGAAAGAGCCATGTTTTTTTTCACAATCCCATACCTGTTGCACCATAAACAACACACACCATCTGAGATCTTTCCCGGTATCTTCCTATCATATGCTCATAGAATTGTCAAGAACAGTATCAGATGACCCCTCCCTCTGTGCCTGTCCCTGCTCCAATGATCCCTCTGTATTAATCCCTTGTTACTTCACAACTGTCACATGAGGAGATTGAAGTCCAATGGTCGAGGTCCAACCCAGAGCTTCACCTCTGGTCAAGAATCGGCTGCTGTGGACTGAGTTTGGGACAATCCATCTAAACCAATGACTGAGCATGGCGCTACATGACTACCATCCCAACTACAGAAGACTGGGTCTAGTGCCTCATGCCTGTCACAGATAGGAGGACCATGATCCAGCCCAGCCTGAGCATATATTAATTCTCCATCTCAGAAATGCCCAAGACAGAAAAGCTTGACTCACATGGTAGAAGAGCTGACTCACAAGCTTAAAGCCTTGAACTCTCACCCTAATATACCAAAAAGAACCAGCGTCCCAGTGCCAGAGGCTCATGCCTATAATCCTAGGTACTCAGGAGGCTGAGATCTGAAGATCACAGCTCAAGATTTAAAATAGGGTTGGCCTCACCCATCAGATGTCATGATGAGAAGACCCAGACTCTGACCTATGCTGTTGCACTCCATACTAGCAGAACTCATATCCTTACTAAGTGTTGGTCATGCTCTCTGTCCCCGTGGGAAGCCAACCCCTGTAGGCCACACTCCCAGGCCCTCCAAGCTCCCAATGCCACCAACCAAGCCCAAGGGAGTACACAGCTCCATTGCACAGAGATCCCTTTTTCTTGTAATTTAACAGTTCTGTGTCCCCTCCAAGCCTCTCACCCTTCCAGGCCCCCAGACCTCAGCTGTGAAGCCCGTACTTGCCCCAAAGTTAGCAGGTAGAAGTTACCAAAGCATTCAGCTTCCTTGTTACAACCCACTTCTACACACACACACATACACACACACAAACATCCAGACTGGTGACAGAAGACTCATCCATGCAGCACTTGCAAATTGCCAACTGATCACTCACCTGAGCACAGTCACGCTGCACAAGGAAAAAGATGATCTCTCTGTCTCTCTGTCTATGTCTCTCTCTGTCTCTCTGTTTTCAGGAGAAAGGTTGACCGAGCACACATCACAAGGTCTCACACAGCAAGGGTGACTATCTTCTGCATCCATCACCTCCCATCCCCAGAAAAAAGAAAAACACCCCAGAAGGTAGGTGTAGACATGCTGCTACCAACCTCTGACTAAAGCCACCGGGTTTCACCAGGGAGAGGAAGGGTGCAGATGTGCGGCAGTGTGGCTCCCACTGCTCCAGGCCAGGGGCTCTCTGGCGCCTACTCCTCACCCAACCCTGCATCTCCCCATTTCCTGGGACACTAGCCGCTGGGAATGAGGGTGGGATCCTCGGGTCAACACCCACCCCCACCCCTGGAGCACATTTGTGGCAGGGTGTGGGCCAGACTGTGGGGCACAGGGTCTGAGGAGAAGGGATATGGGGTCACAGGGTATGAGGCTGTGTGGCAGCCACTCACATGTGTTGCTGGCAGAAGCTGTTGGCAGCTGCTCCAGGTGGGGCAAGCAGCAATGGCAGAGGCATGACAGACACTCAGGTCCTGAGCAGAGGACAGGGGAGCCAGGACAAGGTCAGGGCCACAAGCTGGCTCGTGGCACACTATTGCACCATTGCCTGAGGAAACCATGGTTCTGAACCTGCAGCACCAGGTTTGAAATGCTGCTCCATGGGGAAGGGGTGGGGGAGGGGGCTGGGGCTCAGGCAGGCACATGATGGACCTGAGGAAGGCCTTTCCTGCTAGGCCTCGAGTCTCTTGCTCACCACTCAGCCACCTCTACCTTCCTTAACTGCTGATGGTGGTGTCAACAAACAGAGGGAATCAAGGTGCTACTGGGCAGCATGGAATGTGGGCGTGGCCACAATTCTTGTATCCGATTGGTCAGAAAGAACCATGAAACAATGGGGGAGTGGCTGGAATCCTGTGATGCAGGGAGAATGGGCGGAGTCAAAATGAAGCCAGCCCCTTTCCCCCGGAACACTGTCCAAGCCAGTTGGGGACAAGTCGGTGACCTGCTTTAGCCGGATGGCTGCACACATTATTGTGTAGGTCTGTTTGTTCCCAGACCTTGAACTCAGGATCTGGGCACAATCTGTGAGTTGCTTTTGATCAAGGCTAGCTCTCTACCACTGGAATCACATGGCTTTACTTCTGGCTTTGTTGGCACAAGTTGGACAAGAGTCTCAAGGACTTTCCTGCCTAGGGTGACTTTGACCATGATCCTCCTTTCACAGCCTTGTAAGTTTTAAGGAGGACTGCTGAGAGCCACTGATGCCTGGCTAATCATTGGTTTTGCTGATGTTCTTGGACATACCTGTGAATTACATATTGTCAGGTTTAAGTGGTAGGAACTGGAGCCCACAGTTTGAATCCTGGTCCTGCCACCAACAAATGGCAGGAGATCCTATGAAACTCATTCCTATTCATATGATTACCAAAGGAATGTGATGTATGTCATGATTAAATAGGCAGTACTTGAATGATTCGAGGATAAAATTATACACAATTACATTATAGGACACTGGTCGATATTAATTAATACTTTATGAAGCATTTAAACAATCACATTAAATGAAGGTCAAATGAAATACCTACGAATTGGCATGGAGATGCCATTTATTTCTGCCAGGACTGGGATTTGAACTCATGGTCTAGGTAACCCTGCTGTTCCACTGTGTGGGAAGGGGAAGCTTGCCTCCTTGAATTTAAGAAATTCAAGTCTGTTCCTTTGGCCTGAAATCGATGCCTACCACTAGAAAACATCCTATTTGTGTACATTTTAAATATATGATTTATATTTCTATACATATGTTGATTCCATATTGCATTCAGTGTAGTTATTTATTTTATTTTTTGTTTTATTCATGTATTGACTACTCATTTTATTGACTATTATGACACGTAGAACAGTGATTACATTGATTACATAGGATATAGGTTTGCATATGTATTGCAAGTCCTTCCTGACACCTAGGACTTTCACAGAAAAGGAAAACATGTGTCACCATCAGCTTCTTACTACACGATTCATTTATTGGGAGTGCTGGCGTCTGAACTCACAGCCTACAAGGCCCAATTCATGAATGAGTGAGTGTCAGCCAGCCATCCTGTGGCAAATTGAGCTGACAGGCAGTTCCGAGTACCTGAGATTGAGCCCCAGAGATTGACAAAATAAGAACAGATTGACATCCAGATGGTAGTACACTAATAAATATATATCTTTATAGAGTGCCAGAGATGTCTATATATTATTCACTTATATAGACTACATTCCTACCAATTCTTGGGTATTTATAATGCTACATGTAATTAATGTTATTGTTTTCATTCTTAACAAACTATTAAGTAAAACAATCAATATCCTGAAATAGTAATAGTATTTTTTTAATTCTTCATAAATATTAAATAAAATCAGTCTCCTGAAATGATGCTGTCTAATTATATAGGAGCATTGATAATATTACCTTTTTATTCCCACGGATGGGAACGAGTCTCTTAGTATCTCCTGCCATTGATTGGTGTCAGGACTGGGATTCGAAATTGGGGCCTACTTCAGCAACGAAAGGTGAAGTACCCTTTGCAACAGTGTCATTCAGACCCAAGAGGGTCACCGTGCAAAGGAAGAAAACATAAAAAGGCCATCTCACTGCATTTTTTCTGTACATTATTGCCACACAAGGCCTGGGGGACTAGGATCCCAGGATTTCCTGTGGGTCTAATGGCTGCACCCTAGCATAGGGTGATGGAAGCTGAGGCAGAGTTACCACAACCTGAGTTCAAGCCTCCTGCTGAGCAAAAAATAATTTAAAGAGGTTAGTTCCCTGGCTTGCAATTCACCCCGTTTATTCTGCCAGGCTTTGGATTTGAACTCAGAGTCTGGGTAAATCTGCAGCACTGTGGAAGAAGGGGAGGCTCACCGTATTTGAAGATAAGAAAGTCAGGCCTGAACTGTAAGCCAAAATTCAAGCCCTAGCCTTGGAAAACATACTATTTATTTACATTGTAAATACATGATTTGTACTTACCTATGGATGTACAGTACATACATGTTTGGTTGTTCTTTGTACTTTTTGTTTTATTCATTTATTTACCGTTGATTTTACTATGATGACACCTATTCCCTTTATTACATTGATGACATCCTATCACATGGAATCTAAATTTGTAGACGTGTTCTCCATCATGCCTGACACCAAGGACTCTCAGAGAAAAGGCAAAAGTTACACACTTGGCTTCTTACTGCATGATCCAATTGTTAGTAATGCTGGGATCTGAACTCAGGGCCTAGCAGGACCAATTGGTGAATAGTTCAAGGTGACCACACCAGCCTGTAAGCAACAAAGGAGTTAGGCCATTCCCAGGATCTGACATTGATCCCCAGGGTGGGCCAGGATAGTCATAAATTAATAATTAAAACATAGGATCAATATTTACATATATGTGTGGAAAGCATCTTGCCTTTGGAGTACTTTTTCTCCTTAATTTCTGTCTTATGTAAGTATTGTGTATTTTACTGAGTAAGGTAATAGATATAGCAGTGCTTAAATGGAAGACAACCTATTGCCCTAGTTATAGGGTTTCATATGCATTCTCAATCCAAGCTGAGATCCAGGACTCTCACAGGACACGAAAATAGGTGAGTCGATGGACTTCTCACATCAGGATTAATCTTTTGCCAGTGTTAGGATTTGAACTCAGAGCCTATCAGGCCCAATTGGGGAAAGGGTCAAGGTGAGGACACCAGCTTGTGAGCACCGAAGGAGATAGTCCATTCCCAGGACCTGAGGTCGAGTCCCAGGGAGGTCCAGATAGTCACAAATTCATAATTTAAACATAGGGTCTATATTTACATACATGTGTGGAAAGCATCTTGCATTTGGTGTACTTCTCCTTAATTTGTGTCTAATTCACGGAATTATTGTGTATTTTACTGAGTATGGTGACAGGTATAACTGTGCTGACATGGATGACAACCTTTTCCCATAGTAATAGGGTTGCCTATGCATTCTACATCCTAGTGGAAGACCGGGACTTTCACAGGAGAGGAAAACATGTTCAACCACTGAATTCTGACAACCGAATGAATCTTTTGTCAGTGCTCAGATTTGAATTCAGGTCTGGGTAGCTCTGTTGCACTTTGGGGGAAGGGAAATCACACCATCCTTGAAGACTACAATGTCAGGCCTGGTCCAGGGCCTGATTTGAAGCCCCAGCACTGGACCAGCTTTTTTAAAACATAGGATCTCTCTTTACCTACAAGTGTGGTATGCATCTTGCATTCAGTGTAGTTATTCTTTTTATTTTGTGTCTTATTCATGGATGTATTGTGTATTTTATTGAGTATGGTGATAGATATAACTATGCTGACATGGATAACAACCCATTCAAATGGTTATAGATTGTCTATATAGAATTCTCCATCCTCGCTGAGACCCAGGACTTTCATTGGACAGGAAAACAGGTGGACTGATTAGCTTCTCAAATCAAGGTGAATCTTTTGGCAGTGTTGGGATTTGAACTCAAGGCCTAGCAGGCCCAATTGGTGAATGGGTCATGGTGAACACACCAGCCTATGAGGCACTAAGGAGGTAGGCCATTCCCAGGACCTTAGATGAAGCCCTGGTGGGGGCCAATATAGTCATAAATTCATCATTTAAACGGAGGATCTATATTTCCATATATGGATGTGCAGCATCTTGCATTCGGTGTAGTCATTCTTTAATTATGTGTCTCATTCATTGATGTATTGTGTATTTTCTTGAGTATAGGATGACAGATATACCTGTAGTGACCTGGATGACAACCTATTCCCATGAGTATATAGTTGCCTATGCATTCTCCATCCTAGCTGAGACCCAGGACTTGCATAGCACAGGAAAACTGCTGCAATGACTGGCTTCTCACATGCGGGTGAATTTTGGCAGTGCTAGGATTTGAAATTTGGGCCTAGGAGGCCCAACTGCCCAAAGGGTCTACGTGATCACACCAGACTGTGAGCCACTAAGGAGCTGGTCGTTTCCCAGGAACACAGGTCAAGCACCATGGGGGCCACAATTGTCCGGAATGCATCATTTAAACATGGGATGTATATTCAAATCCGTGTGTGGACTGCATTGTGCATTTAGTATAGTTATTCTATTTTGTATGCTATTCATGGATGTATTGTGTATTTTCTTCAGTATATGATGACAGGTATAACTGGGCTCACATGATAACCTATTCCCATGGCCACAGGGTGGCCCATGCATTCTTCATACTAGCTGAGAACCAGGACTTGCACTGGAAAGGAACACAGGTGCAACAATTGGCTTCTGACATCAGGATGAATCTTTGGCACTGCTTGGATCTGAACTCGGGGACCAGCAGACCCAATTGATGAATGGGTGCATGTGAGCACACTAGCCTGTGAGCCACTAAGGAGTAAGGCCGTTCCCAGAACCTGAGATGGACCCCCAGGTGAGGGTATGGGGGGAGGGCACACAGCAGTCATCCATTCATAAGTTGAAGGTAGTATGCAAATAAGTACACATTTGTATAGAATAGGAGAGACGATAACCTGTGATGGAATCCAATCTACCAGGTGTCTACTGATTCTTGGATCTTTCCAGATGCCTTCATTTCATGACTGTGATGATTATTGTCACGCTTAATCAACACTGCTTTACAAATAGGCGATACCCCATGAGTCTTGCCTATCATTTCCTAGTCACATCATGCATGAACTACTTATTCAATGAGATCGATCGCATTCCATGACTTTTCCTGGTCCAGAAACCAGTATCTCAGGATTTCCTGCCATTGCTTTCTCATGGGAGTGGGCTGAATTCCAGCCTCAGGCATGGAAAACATACTCCTTATATACATTTTAAATATAGGATTTATACTTCCATACAGATGTTCAGTCCAAATCACGTTTAGTGTGGTTATTCATTTTATTTCTTTTTTATTCATTTATTTACGATTTTTTTCATTGACTTTCATGACACCTAAACCATTTATTACATTGTTTACATCATATAACATAGCTTCTAGATTTGTAGATGTGTTCTCGATCATACTTGACACCCTGGACACTCCCAGAAAAGGAAAACATGTCACACTCAGCTTCTTACTCAAAGATTAAATTTTTGGCAGTGCTGGGATCTGAACTCATGGCCTATCAGGCCCAATTTATGATTGGATGAATGTGAGCACAGAAGCCTCTAGCCAATGAAGCTGTCAGTTGGTTCCCCAGGCACTGAGATCAAGCCCCAAGTTTGGCCAAAACAGCAATACATGGATAGGCAGAGGGTGGTATACAAATAAATATATATTGTTAAAGAGTTCCAGAGCAGTCTATCTATGACTGAATGACATTTACTACATTCCTATCAACTCTTAGGTATTTATTATATCTCCATGAAACAATATTATTCTTTTCATGCTTAATAAACTATTAATTAAGGTCAATCAGCATCCTAGGATTATTGCATCCAATTTTAGACTAGACAAATGCATGGACTACTCTTTCCATCTGTATTCTCATGCATAGCAATGAGTCTCTTGTGATCTCCTGCCATTGGTAAGTGTAAGGATTAGGATTTGAACCCAGGGCCTATGTTGACATGTTGGCTTATGGCTTCCCTGCTAGCCTGCTAGCCATCAGCAGTGGCAGACCAGGACCATTTTGAAACCATGTCATTCAGAAACAGGATGGTTACCATGCAAAGAAAATCTTGTAAAACCCTGAGCCCTCTACAGCTCCCCAATTTTTGTGCTGTTCTGCTTTTTTTTTCTTCCTGCAGGCCCTCTGGGCCTAGGGTCCCAGGATCAACTTTGGGTCCCGAGACTGCATCCCATCCTAGGGAGACTGAACCTGAGTCAGAGTTGCCATGACCTGAGTTCCAGATCCGTGGTTGTCAAAATAAATTAACTAATTAATTCATTAACTAACTAACTAACAACGAAATAGAAATAATAAAACTCCTTGGTTTGGAATTTCTGCCAGTTTTTTTCCTAGCCTGGGATTTGAACTCAGATTCTTGATGAATCCGTAGCAATGTGATGGAAGGCGCAGAGTTGCCATTACTTGAGTTCAAACCCCATGCCAAGCCAAAAATAAATAATTAATTCACTGACCTCAGCAGGGAAGTTAATTGTGAAGATGGGAGGGAAGGGATGGTAGGGGAAAAACAAACGAGGAGGCAACAATGATCAATAGGAAATGTATTCATTACTTTGCTCATGTAACTGTGAACCCTCTGTACATTTTTTTTTAAAAAAAAAAGTACAAAACATTATATAGTGCTCAAGAAGCACTTTGGGGGGAAGGGATGGATGTCTGAATAGCTGTACAAAATTCTACACTGATTTTCTTCAGTGTTCGGTATGGAACTGAATAAACATAATTGTTTCTGTTACAAATATTAAGTCACTGTCTTGGAACTGGGGCCAGTATTTCTGCCATTGGTGGGATTTGAGCTCACTGTCCAAGTAACTCTTTTGCACCTTTGGTGAAGGCTAAGCTCTTTGTCCTTAAGGAAAAGATTTTCAAGTTAGAGTTTCCAGGGCCTAAATTAAGGCCCTGCAATAGAAAAAAATATTTGTATACATGTGGAATATAAGATATATATACGTACATATGTATGTTTATTTCATATTATGATTATTATTATTATTGATTTTGTATTTATTATTTATTTTATTCATTTTATTATTTATTTATTTATTTTTATTTATTTATTATACATATAATATTTATGTTGTGTACATATATTATAAAATTATACATAATAACTCAGTACATTGACTCATTTTCATTAACACTTTATTAAGTGTTGAAACATGATACATAATTAAATGGAGGCATTTGTCAAGTCATCACATGATTAGAGTCTGTCCCTAGTATGAGCTTTGTCTTATTTATCTTTGGACAACTTTCTATAGGGATTTGTTTGATGATTTATACTCAGAAACTTTTTCTTGTAGATAGGCAAGTTGAGGGATAAAATCGTAAGGTTGGGGCTGGGAATGTGGCTTAATGGTAGAGAGCTTGCTTAGCATGCTTGAATGCCAGGGTTTGAATCCTCAGTGCCACATACTCAGAAAAGGCCAGAAGCTGTGGTGTGGTTCAAGTGCTAGAGTGGTAGCATTGAGAAAAAGAAGCTCAAAGGCAGGACCCAGGCCCTAATTTCAAGCCCTAGGTCTGGCAAAAAACCATACGCCAGATTCCAGTGGCTCTGGAAACCTACTTTCTCAGGAGGCTGAGATCTTAAGATCGCACTTTGAAGAAAGCCTAAGGAAGGAAAGCATGTTAGACTCTTTCCTCCAATGAACCATCAAAAAATCCCATGTGGCACTGTGGGTCAAGTGGTAGAGTGTTTGCCTTGAGCTGAATGGCTCAGGGACAGGGCCCAGGCTTCAGTTTGAGACACACATCTGGAAAAAGAGTGAGGGATAATCAAAGTACTTTTCCTATTTGCTAATTATGAGAATATTGTTTGGAAAATGAATGCTGATGTACACCAGAATTGGAGTCAGACCTCAAGGTTCAAGTGTAGCACATTCATAAGCCCAGTCTCTCAGATTCTAGCATTATAATCTTGTGTCCTACAAGGTTCTGAAAGGCACATTGTTGAAAGGCTTAATATGCTCCCCAAGCTTTTTGTGATAAGCAGTTGACTTTATTTTCAGTGTCATTACAGTTCTAACCCTAGCAGAGGACCAATAGCTCATGCCCATCACCCTAGCTCAGGAGGCTGAGGTCTCTATCACAGGGTGAAACCAGCCAAGGCAGGGAAGTCAAGTGCATTCTGACTTCCTGTTCTGAATGGTCAGATGCTCAAGAAATTCCTGTGCTTCCCTTGGTGATGAGAAGTTACTTGCACTCTAAATGTTCTTTGGGTTCTTGAGTTACCGAAGAAGGAAAGAGATATTATTGACTCATTCGGGGTTCAAATGAAGTTCTCAGGATCCAAGCCCTAGCTATGATAGAAGGAAGAACTCCAGTGTAGCACTGTATTTGAAGGACAGAAAACAGTTTCAAAAGCCAGGCTAGGTGCAGAGAATTAGGCCTGCAGGATTAGGAGGCAGAATGTACACAGTCAACATGGAAGTGAGCTACAAAACCACTTCATTCATTCCAGGCACAGCCAGCAATGGGGGAAACCTGAAACATTTGTTAGAGTTAGAGCTGGGTCTGGCTTAGTCTCTTCATACTATGACTAACTAAATGTCCTCCCTCAGGTGAAGGGAGCCTCAGGATATCTTTAGGTTAAGTATAGAGAGCCAGTTTAGTGGGGGAGAGGGGAGGAACAGATTAGAAAAACCCTGCTCTCCGGTCTTAAGGTGTGGGTTTTTGACTCTCTGTTTGTCAGGTTTGAGGGCCCTTCTATCTCTGCCAGTCCATTCACCTTACTACATTCTCCACATCATTAATGCAAATCCCCAGTCCTAGGAGGGGCAGGGCCATTTCTCTTCTGTCTCCAAGCACCTGAGTTAGAACCTGGTTCTGCCCTCTTGACTCTGGGTTATTTGGCTGCCTGAGAAGTGGGACAGAGACAGTCATCCTGCTCTGTGTTTGTGTGAAGGCGATGCTGGTTTCCTGTCACACTGCAGAAAGCCTC